>NC_136320.1:10354815-10529221 GCF_964198595.1 Lampetra fluviatilis | reverse complement strand
ACTCACCCACCCGCCCACCCACTCACCCACCCACCCACCCACTCACCCAAACACCCACTCACCCAAACACCCACTCACCCACCCACCCACCCACTCACCCAACCACCCACCCACCAACTCACTCACCCACCCACTCAATCACCCACCCACTCAATCACCCACTCACTCACCCACTCAATCACCCACTCACACTCACCCACCCACCCACTCACTCACCCACCCACCCACCCACTCACCCACTCACTCACTCACCCACCCACTCACCCACTCACCCACCCACCCCACTCACCCACCCACTTACCCACTCACCCACCCACTTACCCACTTACCCACTCACCCCACTCACCCACCCACCCACTCACCCACCCACCCACCCACCCACTCACTCACCCACCCACCCACCCACTCACTCACCCACCCACTCACTCACCCACTCACTCACCCACCCACCCACTCACTCACCCACTCACTCACTCACTCACCCACCCACCCACTCACCCACTCAATCACCCACTCACTCACCCACCCACTCACTCACAACCTCACTCACCCACTCACCCACCCACTCACTCACCCACTCACTCACTCACCTACCCACTAAATCACTCACCCACTCAAACACTCACCCACTCACTAACTCACCCACTCACCCACCGACTCACTCACTCACTCACCCACTCACTCACCCACTCACTCACCCACTCAATCAATCACTCACCCACTCACCCACCCACTCACCCACCAACCCACCCACCCACTCACCCACCAACCCACCCACTCACCCAACCACCCACTCACTCACTCACCCACCCACCCACCCACCCACTCACCCACCCACCCACTCACTCACTCACTCACTCACCCACCCACCCACTCACTCACTCACTCACCCACCCGCCCACCCACTCACCCACCCACCCACTCACCCAAACACCCACTCACCCAAACACCCACTCACTCACTCACCCACTCACTCACCCACCCACCCACTCACCCACTCACTCACCCACTCACTCACCCACTCACACACTCACTCACCCACCCACCCACTCACCCACTCACTCACTCACCCACCCACTCACCCACTCACCCACCCACCCACTCACCCACCCACTTACCCACTCACCCACTCACCCACCCACCCACCCACCCACTCACTCACCCCACCCACCCACCCACCCACTCACTCACCCACCCACTCACTCACCCACTCACCTCACCCACCCACTCACTCACCCACTCACTCACCCACCCACCCACTCACCCACTCAATCACCCACTCACTCACCCACCCACTCACTCACAACCTCACTCACCCACTCACTCACCCACTCACCCACCCACTCACTCACCCACTCACTCACTCACCTACCCACTAAATCACTCACCCACTCAATCACTCACCCACTCACTAACTCACCCACTCACCCACCGACTCACTCACTCACCCACTCACTCACCCACTCACTCACCCACTCAATCAATCACTCACCCACTCACCCACCCACTCACCACCAACCCACCCACTCACCCACCAACCCACCCACTCACCCAACCACCCACTCACTCACTCACCCACCCACCCACCCACTCACCCACCCAGCCACTCACTCACTCACTCACCCACCCACCCACTCACTCACCCACCCGCCCACCCCACTCACCCACCCACCCACTCACCCAAACACCCACTCACCCAAACACCCACTCACCCACCCACCCACCCACTCACCCAACCACCCACCCACCAACTCACTCACCCACCCACTCAATCACCCACTCACTCACCCACCCACCCACCCACTCACCCACCCACCCACCCACCCACCCACCCACCCACTCACTCACCACCACTCACCCACTCACTCACCCACCCACCCACCCACCCACCCACTCACTCACCCACTCACCCACCCACCCACCCACCCACCCACTCACTCACCCACCCACTCACCCACCCACCCACTCACTCACCCACCCACTCACATACCCACCCACCCACTAACTCACCCACCCCTCACTCACTCACCCACCCACTCACCCACCCACTCACCCACACACTCACCCACCCACCCACCCACCCACCCACCCACTAACTCACCCACCCACTCACTCACTCACCCACCCACTCACCCACCCACCCACTCACCCCACTCACTCACCCACACACTCACTCACCCACCCACCCACCCACTCACTCACTCACTCACCCACCCACCCACTCACTCACTCACTCACCCACTCACTCCACTCACTCACTCACCCCACCCACTCACTCACTCACTCACCCACTCACTCACCCACCCACCCACCCACTCACCCACACACCCACTTACCCAAACACCCACTCACCCACCCACTCACCCAACCATCCACCCACTAACTCACTCACCCACCCACTCAATCACCCACCCACTCAATCACCCACTCACTCACCCACCCACCCACTCACCCACCCACCCACTCACCCACCCACCCACCCACCCACCCACTCACCCACCCACCCACCCACCCACCCACCCACCCACTCACTCACTCACTCACCACACCACTCACTCACTCACCCACTCACTCACTCACTCACCCACCCACCCACCCACCCACTCACCCACCCACCGACCCACCCACTCACCCAACCATCCACCCACTAACTCACTCACCCACCCACTCAATCACTCACTCACTCACCCACCCACCCACTCACCCACCCACCCACCCACCCACTCACCCACCCACCCACCCACCCACCCACTCATTCACTCACCCACCCACTCACCCACCCACCCACCCACTCACCCACTCACCCACCCACCCCACCCACTCACCCACTCACACACCCACCCACCCACTCACCCACTCACCCACCCACCCACCCACTCACCCACCCACTCACCCACCCACCCACCCACTCTCCCACCCACCCACCCACCCACCCACCCACTCACCCACCCACCCACCACCCACTCACCCACCCACCCACCCACCCACCCACCCACTCACCCACCCACTCACTCACCCACCCACTCACTCACTCACTCACCCACTCACTCACCCACCCACCCACCCACTCACCCACTCACTCACCCACTCACTCACCCACTCACTCACCCACTCACACTCACCCACCCACCCACCCACTCACTCACCCACCCACCCACTCACCCACTCACTCACTCACCCACCCACTCACCCACTCACCCACCCACCCACTCACCCACCCACTTACCCACTCACCAACTCACCCACCCACCCACCCACTCACCCACCCACCCACCCACTCACTCACTCACCCACTCACCCACCCACTCACTCACCCACCCACTCACTCACTCACCCACTCACTCACCCACCCCACTCACTCACTCACCCACTCACCCACCCACTCACTCACCCACCCACTCACTCACTCACCCACTCACTCACTCACCCACCCACCCACTCACCCACTCAATCACCCACGCACTCACCCACCCACTCACTCACAACCTCACTCACCCACTCACTCACCCACTCACCCACCCACTCACTCACCCACTGCACTCACTCACCTACCCACTAAATCACTCACCCACTCAATCACTCACCCACTCACTAACTCACCCACTCACCCACCGACTCACTCACTCACCCACTCACTCACCCACTCACTCACCCACTCAATCAATCACTCACCCACTCACCCACTCACTCACCCACCAACCCACCCACTCACCCAACCACCCACTCACTCACCCACCCACTCACTCACTCACCCACCCACCCACCCACTCACCCACTCACCCACCCACCCACTCACTCACTCACTCACCCACCCACCCACTCACTCACTCAACCACCTACTCACTCACCCACTCACTCAATCACTCACTCACCCACTCACCCACTCAATCAATCACTCAATCACCCACTCACTCACTCACCCACTCACTCACCCACCCACCCACTCACTCACCCACTCACCCACCCACTCACTCACTCACTCACCCACTCACTCACTCACCCACTCACTCAATCAATCTATGTGTGTCTGTAAGTCGATGTGTGTGCGTGGGTCCCTGTGTGTGTGTGTAAGTCCCTGTGTGTGTGTCTTTGTAGATATGTCTGTCTTTGTAAGTTCATATGTGTGTTTGTGTAGGTCAATGTGTGTGTGAGTCTATGTACCATCGGACACTCCACGCGACGCTCACAACAATGAGCGGAGCGCCGGGTGTCTAAAGCACAGCAAGTTGGCACAGTAGGGGGCACAGGTGCTGCATCAGCCAGTCGTCTCAGTCAGTCGACCTGTGCCATCTGCCTCTGCCCCGTGACCTCCTGCCAGCGGGCGTTCGACACTTCACGTGGCCTCAAGGTGCACATAGCCTGCCACAAGCGTTGTGGTTACGTCACCGCCACTTAGTGGCGAATGGCGGTTGTTGTTGAGTCAATGTATGTGTGAGTCGATATGTGTAAGTATATGTGTGTGTTGAAGTCAATTTGTGTGTGTAACTACATATGTGTGTCTAAAGTCGATGTGTGTGTGTGTGTGAGTCCATATGTGTGTGCGTGTAAGTCGATGTGTTTCTATGTGTGTGGGTAGATGTCTGTGTGTAAGTCCATGTGTGTCTGCCTTTTTCGCCCGGGCAACGCCGGGTACTTACTGCTAGTACCCTATATAATCACGGTTATCTAAACAGCTCTCTTTATTCACTACGGTAATTTTGCTGTGGCCGTTCCACCTGAAGACGGAGGCTTGTGTTGCTTCAGAAACGTCGTGATTTTATTTAGTTGTTTTTATTTAAAACATTTTTTTACCTACGTGACTTTACCGAAAAAATAAAAAAAGGATGGATCCTTGTAGTCATGAAAACTTCAAATCTAGAATTAATACCCTCTACGGGGAGGATTTCCACTTATCTGTTAAGAGTTTTTAACAGATGAGACAAGAAGTCACAGCTTATCGAGGCGCTAACCTTCCTCAAGAGATGCTGCGACAATAAGGTAGGTAATACCCATCGCCTTCACACTCACATTTGCTGCTGTGTCTTCGCCGAACGCTAAACGGATTTTGTTTAAATCTAGCCTATCACTAATCTCAGAGAGAATAAGATTGCTCCGATTTGAACACGATAATTTAGACAAGAATCTCTTACAATCACATTTAATGTTAACACAAAAATGTCCCCTTCCGATTGGGACCGTGTTGACATGACAGCCTCCTCTGCCGATTCATTGTCAACCAAATGTAAAGCTAACTTGATCGCTAAATTCAACCTCCTTCCAAAGAAGCCAGAACCACACATTACAAAGCTATGTCAACAAAATTGTTATTAATCAGAGTAATATCCCAATTTCTGACAATCTAAATCGGTACTAAAGGGCTTAATTTCGCAGTTACCCCTAAACATATCCCAGTGGAGGATATAATCTCCCAAGTCGATGCAGCCCTCAAAGGCTTAGGACACATCCAAACGGACGTTGCTAGAGCTGAAATAGCCACTATCCTTAAAAATGCTAAGAAACCCATTAGCAACATCAGCAAAAATGAGTGCTCTGAACTCGCAATTTGAAAAAGAGGGATGACAGTCATCCTCTCAGCCGACAAGGGCAATGCCACTGTCATCATGGATAAAAACACATACAACAACATCCAGGACCTACTCAATGATGGCAGCTACTCCAAAATCAATAGAGATCCGACTAACAGCCTAACTACAAAAACCAACAAGAACATCACTAGTTAGACCTCCCTAATCGAACCAATCAAACGGCTCTCCCTAAAACCCTCAGCTGCTAGACCACCCAAATTCTATGGTCTTCCCAAGATCCATAAAGGTACCCCACAACTTACCTACCTACAAACTACCCCATTTTCTATCAGATACTCTGCTTTCCTTCACTGGCAAGACCACTTCAGCAGTACTTAACTCAACTCACTTGGTCTCTCTAGTCAAGGATATTTTACTGTCTCCTGATGTCCTCGTCAGCTTTGATGTGGTCTCTCTATTCACCAAGGTTCCGGTGCCTGACACCATAACAATAATTGAAGACTTAGTCCATCATGGACTGAACCCTGATGTCCCTGCGCTGATTAGGCATTGCCTCACCAACACATACTTTACCTGGAATGGTACCTTCTACAAACAAAATGAGGGTACCCCTATGGGTTTCCCCTTTATCACCAGTGATAGCCAATGTTTTCATGGAGAAATTTGAAACAGACACTATCCAGACATCCACCCTGCATCCTTCCCTGTGGAAGAGATATGTGGATGACACTTTCGTCATTTGGCCACATGGCCTCCCGGCATTGAACCAATTTCTCGACCACATCAACTCCATACACCCATCCATCAAATTCACCATGGAAGTGGAGAAGGATGGCAAGTTACCATTCTTGGATGTTCTGTTTGAGAGGAGGCCCAATGGCTCTTTGGGACATTCTGTCTACAGGAAGGCCACCCATACAGATTCCTATCTGAAGCCTGATTCCCACCACCATCCGGCACAAAAAAATTCCCTCATCAAAACACTATACCATAGGGCCCACTGCATCTCTGACCAACACCACCTGGCCCTTAATATGAATGGATACTCGGACCGTACTTTCTGCCAAGCTGTTTCTCCTACCGTGGAGAATCAACCTCCTGAGACTCCGATCAAAATCATTACGTTGCCATACATAGCAGGCGTTACCAAAATGATTTCCAAAATTCTAAACAAACACAAGATCCAGGTCCGATTCAGTACAGTACACAAAATCCGTGATCTGATCCCATCCGTAAAGGATGTCATTCCTGACTGGTGTCTACAAACTGAGTTGCATCTGTGGTGATTGTTATATCGGGGAAACGAAACGACATATTTCTGACCGCATTCGTGAGCACAAGTCAGATTTGAAAAACGGTAGGATGAATTATTCGGCCGTAGCTGACCACTGTTATAACACTGTGGGTTCTCATGATATTGTGTTCTCCGATACCAAAGTACTCTGCAAGCCTCCTGGATACTACCAGAGATTTGTCCATGAAGCCATCCAGATATACAAACATAGACATAACTTCAACCGAGAGGATGGATTCAAATTGAGCAATCATTGGAAGGATGTCATTAACCAAGTTAAATTTTAGCTGCCTTGCAGTTTCCAGTCTTTTACTCCCAGCTTTACACACTACCATCACTAAGAAATTTGACTCCAAGCCCTGCTTACTCCCATCACATGGAAATTTGCCGCACGTTGTTTGGAGCATGCAAGCTTAGCTCCCTAGCAACTCTAATGTACTCCCCTGCAGCATAACAAAGGATGTCATTAATCGGCTTAACTTAGCTTTCTTATTAACCAGCTCAACTTCCGTCCCGTGCGTCATAAAGCTTTAGTTTAAACTCCATGCGCACCAATACAGTATATAATTTAACGTTGGGTTTGTCTATGGCAGTATATAGTACGGCGTAGACTCGTGTGATGTAAGAGAATACAGTTTAGATGGAAGCATATTATATATTTTTACGACGTAGAATTGTAATGTATTACTTACTGTTAGTAACTCAGCTTATTGTAGAGTATATTTAGTATACTGATGATACTATGTAGTTTATACTTTAGTTGTTTACGTGGTGGTTTTAGTTACTGCAGCTACATACTATTAACACTCCTTCCCTTTATTAATGCTACCCCTATCCCCCTCCCTTTGATGCTGCTAATCCTGCATAATGCACGGGCATAAGTAGTACTATTCACAAACCTGCATTTCCCATAGCCCCTCCCTTTGATGCTGCTAATCCTGCATAATGCACGGGCATAATTAGAAATAATCACATACCTGCATTTCCCATATCCCTTCCCTTTGATGCTGCTAATCCTGCATAATGCACGGGCATAAGTAGTACTAATCACATACCTGCATTTCCGGAGTGAAACAGGAGGAGGCCACGCTGGGCAGGACGGAGAGAGTGGCGCGGTCGCCACGCGGTGGGAGACGTCGACACCGTCAGCCATCGGTGTCAGACGCAGAGAGCTAGCGGCTGTGGGAGGCTAGCTGTATACGGGGCAGCAGTGAAGCTAGAGAGCAGAGCAGCGGTGTGGCTGCAAGGTGGAGCAGCAGGGAGACTGCATATCGGAGCAGCCGAGTGGCTGTGGAGAGATCGTCGGGAGGGACGCGGGCCTGAGCGAGGACGCCGTGGTAACGAGATTCTACGAACCCAATAAAGGACAACGGAGATCGACATCTGAGAGTCCTTAATTACATATATGCTCCAAGCACGTGTGCTGTTTCATTCAGACGCTGTCGCCTCGACAGACCTGGTTTTCACCTGAGGACGGCTGCTTGCGTTGTGGCCGAAACGTCGTGAGAATTGTTTTATTATGTTTTATTTTTATTATTTTATTACTTCCCTTCTACGTGACTTTACCGAAAGAACCAAGAAGATGAATCCCTGCAGTCACGAAAGCTTTAAATCGAAACAGTAATTTTGCTGTGGTGGTTCCACCTTAAGACGGAGGCTTGTGTTGCTTCCGGAACGTCGTGATTTAATTTAGTTGTTTTTCTTTTAACAAAAAAATTACCTATGTGACTTTACCGAAAAAAGTACCTCTCTCCATTTATACCCACTACATTAGTATTACAAATACTTCCTTTTTAATGTTTTGGTTGATGTAGGGTAACATAAAACAAAAGTAGGGAGTGTCATCTTATAAATCATGAACCAAACCCTAGTTTTCTCCGTATAGTCCATGGGCCCAGACCAAAAAAATCACTTATTGGTACCACCTGAGGTGACGAAGTCTGGTAATGATTTTTGTAATCCTCCATGTGTGTGAGACATATTCTGATATAACCTTTGCGAAGTAGCAGCTTAGTTGTAGTTACCATGACTTTAGGCATCCGGAAGGATGAAATGGGCATTACTGAAAAACTACCTAGACCAATGCCAGTTAGGTCACAAACTGGTCTTTATTGGTCTAAATACACAATGAAAACACAGGATAATAAGGAATACCATAGTGAGGTAAGGAACTACTTGAATATAATAAACATTAACATTCACATATAATTAGTCAATGATACATATAATCCCATATATATTGTTAGTGATGGGTATATGTGAAGGTTACATTATTGTTATCAAGCTGTGTACTTAGATGGTGTTAACAAGGGTAAACAAGTCCAGAATCACCACACTGTGCATCAATGTATAATACTACTACTACCGGAGTAATACCATCAGAATCACCACCCTGTGTCACTCATCAAACTGCTCGTCTATCTCGTCATCTGACTCCCCGAGTTCAAAATCAGGTTCTGGATCATCCTGCAGGTTTTGGTTACTGCGGGTCTGTAACCTGCACGTCTGTGCATGTCAGTCCATTTAACAGGCACGTGCAGCTTGGCATTTTGCATGAACGCACACACTTGCATGCTAGTAGTTTCAAAACCACACCTGGTACAGGTGGGAAGCGCATCCAGTAAATGGACAGCTTGCCATCATTGTCTGTCCATCCATACTCAGTAGGGCTTGGCACCACAAGATTAGCCTGAAGACAGCACTTCCAGATTGCTGCCTGATAGTTGGCTCGTTGAACATGCATGAAGAGACAGTCTCTACATGGTGGCAGCTGGCTGGAATCGACTTGTCCCCTTTTGGTGCAGAAGAGCTGGTAGCGCAGATCATTCACCTCACCAGTGCTATTATCAACATACATGCGACAGGTGAACTGCTCAATTTTCTGGAACAGCTCATCACTCACAATCTATGACTGCCCCAGTCGACTAAAAGTATCTTGGCAGGAAGTGTCCTTTCTCACCATCTTCAGGGCATTCAGCTTCCCTCGACCGGCGAATGAACTGACAGTGTCGCAGCCTGTGAAGGCGTGTAAGCCAATTAGGCTGTCACAGATGCTGTCTCCAAGTGACCTTGCCAGTTTGCTGATATCGACAAACTGTGTGCGGTTGTGTCCCACACTTCTCGTAGATGAGATAGGTGATGTCCTTCTGGAAGCCAAGACAAAGCACCATGCCATCACTGTCCTCAGCTGTGATGATAACTGCCTTTGAGCCCACATTTGCTGCATGCAATGCATGCAGGAGCAGACAGGTGTCAGCTTCTTCATGCGTGGAGTGCAGCTCTGCTACTTCCTCACACTCATCTTCTGTCAACTTGTAGCAGGTTTCCTCACAGGTCATGTAACAACACATTGCCATGCATAATTTCTCTGTATAGTGGGAGTTTCCACTCTGTTTAACACGTAGGCTTTCGCGACCAATATTGTTCATAATCAACGATTTTTGGGTTTAGATCGCGTTATTTATAAATGTGTCGTAACCCTCCACCACCCGACACGGCCAATCAGTAAAAAAATGTCACGTTGACAAAAGACAAATAGTTCACTGCTTTAGCCCACCGGTGTGTTGAAGCGTGAAACCACAACATTTACAATTTGAGTACGACGTTTCGCTGGTAATTGCAGAATGGCGAATTGCCCGATGATGCTGGATGCAATTACCAGCGAAACGTCGTACTCAAATTGTAAATGTTGTGGTTTCACGCTTCAACACACCGGTGGGCTAAAGCAGTGAACTATTTGTCTTTTGTCAACGTGACACTTTTTTACTGATTGGCCGTGTCGGGTGGTGGAGGGTTACGACACATTTATAAATAACGCGATCTAAACCCAAAAATCGTTGATTATGAGTTTCCACTCTTCTACCAGAAACTTGATGACTGGTCTTGTTGGATGGACTGCACAGGAATTTTCTCCACTGCTGGACATGGTGTCCTCCGGCAAGGTTATTGTACTGGAGAGTGGTGTCTGCACCCCGGTTCAATCGATCAGCATCTTTGCTCGAAGTCTGTCGGTAGACATCAAAAACATCAATCCTCTCACTGTGCCCCCTCGTGGAGGACCTGGGTCAAGGCTGACTCTGCCACCTGTGCAAAGGTTTTGTTGTTGCCATTCATTTTTTGACTAGGCTCATCCCATCAATGATGGAAGTAGATGGGGTTTTGATGTCTTCTGCAGGAGACATTTTCTTTTCAAGCTCTCTGGAAAGTGCAGCCTTGTTTGTTTTTCGTCAGGACCCATCAGCTTTTGCCAGTGCCCATGGCAGTGGGCCCAGTGGGTAGGAAAGGACATCCTTCATATTCACCTTCCTGCTTTCAGCCACCAGGATCATGTGACTGAACAGGTTTCTATCTGCCTTCAGAACCACATCCCGTGCTTTCTTTCCATATGCTGTTTTTGTGCTATTGGAGAATGTCTGCATAATGCATGGGCATTAGTACTAATCACATACCTGCATTTCCCATAAATATGCTAAATTCCTCTTGATATGCATATTCTTTTGTCAAGGCGCCATTTTCCCCCCTTCCAACCCAGCTTATATATATGCTCCAAGCACGTGTGCTGTTTCATTCAGACGCTGTCGCCTCGACAGACCTGGTTTTCACCTGAGGACGGCTGCTTGCGTTGTGGCCGAAACGTCGTGAGAATTATGTTATTGTTTTTTTATTATTTAATTACTTCCCTTCTACGTGACTTTACCGAAAGAACCAAGAAGATGAATCCCTGCAGTCACGAAAGCTTTAAATCGAAATGTCTTCAGACTTTTGTCATCTTGTCGTGGAATTTCACAGATGGTGGGTCCTCAGCACACCTCGTTTACTTGAATACCTGGTACCTCAAGAGCTCTCAAAAGATCCCTGTCACATCAGGTGGAGCCATAGTGCCAGTGGAGAGGCTAACCAGATCTATCTCATCAGGGGACATAGGGTTGATCCAGTTATTCTCAATAAGGCCAATGAGAGACTGAACATCTGCTTTATCTCTTTTGATCCTTGGACCCTGTAGATCTGGATGGGACAGTTTGGACCTGCCTTGACCTATCAGGTCTCTCAGCTGTCTGCGGTACATGCTTCTGTACTCAGCTGTTAGGTAATATTTGGTCACGGCTCCTGGCTTAAAGCTGAATCCCTTTGTCCCTCCAGCTGTATGGGTGTCTTTGTTCACCGTTTCTTCTATAGCTTGGTCAACAAGGATTCGGCCAAAAAAATTGGTGGAGCCCAGTTGAACTGAGAAGCCTCCTTCCATGAATTCCGTGTACACATCTGGGTGTGTGATGGGCGGCTGAGATATCTGGGCGTAGTAGTAGGGGAAGTAGCGTGCATAATTCATCTTATCATAAGCGAAGCACCATGGGATCATTGCTCAAATTCTTACCAAGTGTAGCATCCAGTCTCCCTCTCTGGATGCTCGGATGAGCCCCAACAATATTTCAACCATGTCCAAATAGAACATCCAGAAGGTCGAGAGGCTGCTGTTTCCACCTCTGAGGAACTCGCAGTAGACTTCAAACAGTTACATGTGTGTACATGAGCTGTCCTCGAGGACATCCTTCAAAGCTGCTTGTGAGACTTCTTTCCTCAGGTTGTCAATGGTCCACAGTATCTCATCCAGGGGAACTATGCCGTTCGTGCGAGTTGCTTCCAACCAGGACAGGAAACCATCCTATGTCAGTCGCATGAGAGCTTCATACAGGCGTTTGTGTCATCACACTGCCCTGTTGCACTTGCGGCCATCTATAAATATATAAAAACATCCCTCTGAACATTTCTAGATATTCCAAGTAGGAAGCAGTATGCTATGTGGCTTTACCTATTATGAAACATGAGTTGTCAAACTCGGAATGCAAAATGTAATTTTGAGAAAATCACAATGCCAATTCTGGCATTGTGGTGCCAGTAGCAATGAGATTTGAGAGTTATACTTGTGTTCCCCCTCTTATTACCATGACAGCAAAGTCAATAGCCATATATGACTAAGCTAGACATCTTCTCCAGAGAATAAGCTTTTCCATGATATGCAAATCAACTAGGTTATTTCTTAAAATGCTGAGACAAATTGCAATTAATGCAAAAAAACCCGCTAATTTAAGGCTGTTTACTTGGCGAAGTTTGTATAAAAATCGTAAAAAATATTTATAAAATATAGTTAGTTTTAATGATTTTAATCAATTATTACTACAAATAACAAAGTTATAACAAAGTTATTGGTAATAATAATAACAAAGTTATTGGTAATAATTTATGAAAGTTTACAATTTATAGAAGCAAAATATAAAAAATATCAAAATTGACAATTTGAACAAAAATCTTGACTTAAAGCTTTCGTGACTGCAGGAATTCATATTCTTTTGGGTCTTTCGGTAAAGTCACTTAGGTTCAAAGAAGATAACGAAAAATCTACAATGTGTCGATCGCAACACAAGCAATCTTAATCAGGAACAAAAAAGGTCATAGATTTTTAATTTTCTTTGAACATAAGTGACTTTACCGAAAGACTCAAAGAATATGAAGAAAAATCATTATTTTTTCCTGTAGTCCCTGGCCTTAACTAATAATCTTAACAAGTACATCAACAATACAGAGGGTAAAGTTAGCACTGTAGATATCTTTACTGAACAGAAATAATAGAGAACCACCAGTCATTGCCTCACCTGCCAGTAAATGATGAGCAAACAAGCTGCTATAAACAGAAGGAAAACAGATAGCACCAATCTATTCCAGACTTAACTAAGTCACTTAAATTGAACAAGCGTGAATAAATGCAAGAATATGTATGAAATACATGCCTTGGGGACAAACATCCAGTTTGTAAATTATATGTCCTAATTAACTGCAGAGGTGTTGGAATGTTTTATTTGTAAAGTCCGGGCAAATAGGCGTGATTGCGATAGGTGCAAAAACAGGTTTGCTGCGAGAAAAATTAAACCGCTACTCATTTGGAAAGGTTACCATGTATTATTTTACTTCTGTTGGTGTAACAAATAAAATGGCACCATTGAAGTGTTGCCACCTTGGGTGGTACCGATATCTGGTCTGGCCCAAGGACTAGTAATGCCTTTGAGTTTGTGGATCTGGTATTTGCCGATTGCACCTATTTTCAAGAATGTAACCTTCGCGATGGGCAAGGGTTTGCTGTATCGTATGTGGGTGTGATGTGTATGTTGTGGATGGTTTTACTGTGCGCAAATTATTGACTATATTGTGATCGTGTACTGTGTGCGCAATGTGTATGTGAAGTGAGTTTAGTGGTTGTGATGTGTGAATATTGTGTTTACAGTTAAAACAGCTATTTAAAAAAAGAGATTGGGGAGCATGCAGACAAAGCCATACAGCAGCCACTTTAAAAGTACATGGGACATCGATTAGTGCGACCGCGTTGAACGCTGATTTGTTATAGTGCTCTTTGCCCTGGAAAAATATTTTACAACGAATAATAAAATCTAAATATCTATAAAGGGCTTGCGAGTGAGAACACGCAGCAGGGCTGACTGCTATCCGTCCCCATCATTCACTCGGCCAATGAGAATAACGTATGCTGAGCCAACCAGACCCCACCATTCGATTATCATGATTCGCAGTCACGATTACATTTTTAAACCATCGATTAAAAAAATCATGAGAATAGCACAATCTCAGGCCCTACCTAAAAGAAACCTCACCAAAGCAATTTAGACGAAAAGCATCACTAAGATCACAAAGGTCCTGGAGCTCTTCTCTGAGAATTACCTGGATTGGGAGCGCAGCAGCTCCTCAAATGTCTCCCACCAATGCCTTGTAGGTGTACAGCAGAATGCACTTGTGCGTATAGTACATCATACTGTGGTTATTATAATACATTATTTAATTCATGAAATGTTTTCCATCTGCATTATTAGCATTATTACAGATACCCCAATGAAGCCCTCATATATTGCTCATAGAAAATAATGCTGTCGGGTACGTATCCCCATGTTGTATACCATGGTATAATGACCCCTTTTAACACTTATTCGATTTGTGCTCACTTCTCCAAGAATGCATGTTATGCTTTAAATGAGGTCTATAATATTCAACGGTTACCATCAAAATCACTTCATGCATAAATATCAAATTATACTCTTTGGTTCTTTCGGTAAAGTCACGTACGTATAGAATAAAATGTATACCTATATGACTTTACCGAAAGAACAAAAAAGTATGGATTCCTGCAGTCACGAAAGCTTCAAATCAAGATTATCAAATTATATTTCTAGAATATGAAAAAAGTTGACCCTATTTCATTAACACTCCACTGCAATTTCTTTTTTTTTACATCAGAATTACTAAAATCTAAACTGTCTGATTGACACCTACAGCTGCATGCATTCTTGCAATAAGAGAAGCCTATAAATAAGGTGAACTCTGTGGAGATTCTTTGTCTCATTTTCCTGGATATATATATCTTCCTGGACTCCTACTTTGCATTGTCCAAAAAGTCCATCCAAATTTCCACATCCAAAAACTTTTTGGGGTCATCTCGCTTTCCCTCACAGTCCAAATTATCCTCCTGCTTCAAAATGCCTCCATCGACCTGGAAGTTGGGTCCTGGATTCAAATCATCGTCTTCACATTTCAACGTCACTTCTTCACATTGAAACTTCTCTTTGTCACATTCCAGTTTCACTCCTGGCCACGTTTCAAAGGGGAAATTTTCTTCTGGTTCCTGTTTTATGAGAGATGGGTTAATTGAAGCACTTTCACTTGTAGATTTCACATTCAACTCCAAGTGGATCTTCTCATGACTGTTTCGGACTTCTGACCGTGGAAATGCCTCCCCACACACAGGGTACGTCAAAGGCATTTCCATTGAGTGTATTTTCCGATGTCTGTTAAGATGTGATGATCGTGAAAATGCCTTCCCACACACTGTGCACTTGAAGGGTTTTTCCCCTGTGTGTGTTCTCTGGTGAATAGGAAGATATGCCGACTGTGTAAATGCCTTGCCACACACATTACACTTGAAGAGCTTCTCAACTGTGTGAGTTTTAAGGTGAATATAAAGAGATCCTGAATCTGTAAACGGCTTCCCACACACAGTGCACGTAAAGAGATGTTCACGAGTATGTGTTTTCTGATGCCTGTCAAGATGTGAAGACCGTGAAAATGCCTTCTCACACACAGTGCAATTAAAGGGCTTTTCACCAAAGTGTGTTTTCTGATGTCTGTCGAGATTCGATGACCGTGAGAATGCCATCCCACATACAGTGCACTTGAAGGGCATTTCGCCTGTGTGCGTTTTCTGATGTCTGTTAAGATGCGACGACTGTGTAAATGTATTCCCACACATTGTGCACTTGAACGGCTTCTCACCTGTGTGTTTACTCTGGTGAATCAGAAGAGATCCTGAATGTGAAAATCCCTTCCCACACACAGTACACTTGAATGGGTTTTCCCCAAAGTGTTTTTTCTCATGTTTGTTAAGATTCGATGCCCGTGAAAATTCCTTAACACACACACTGCACTTGAAGAGCTTCTCTCCCGTGTGTAATGTCTGATGTCTGTCAAGGTTTGATGCCCGTGAAAAGGCTTTTCCACACAATGTGCACTTGAACAGCTTCTCGCCAGTGTGTGATGTCTGATGTCTATCACGATGTGATGACCTTGTAAATGCCTTCCCACACACAGAGCACTTGAAAAGCTTTTTGCCAGTGTGTGATTGCAGGTGTTTCTTCATGTTTCCCATCTGGTCCGTGCTGTATAAACAAAGGACGCTTTGGTCCTTTTTAATTCCAGTCTGTGCCGAGTCTCTCTGCTCCATGTGATTGATTCTGCAGATACATATCACATACGATATGACTACACATTACACACTCACACACAGTACATTGCACAATCTCACTCACTATCAGTCACCATGTATATGCAGAAAACCCTTCCATTCTGTGAGATTAGCTATCGCGGTTTTGGCCCAAATGTATTGAGGTTCAGTTTGCCGATCGCGCCCCCGTGATTCGACCATTCGCGGTTGACCGCAAGATTCGTGTACACATCGTTAATGTAGTCCCCCATATTGTTTCCCAAGTGGTCTAGTGCGAGTCCCAGATCACATGGCCGTTCCCATTCTCCAACAATGACGTTCAGCCGCCCGCAATTTTTCTTCCTGTTAGTGTATAATACTGTAAACAAATTATAACTGTAATGCTCGCAATGCTGCTGCCGCGGAAGATAACGTGTACAGTCGTCGACACATTTTTTTATTTTCTTTTAATACATTTACTATACAAGTTATATTTAGCACTGGAAAATATTAATCATATTTTACATTTTGACTTCAAGCTTTCGTGACTGCAGGAATTAATATTCTTTGGGTCTTTCGGTAAAGCCACATAGATAGAAAAATCATAACATTAATAAAAATAATAACAATATCACGACGTTTCGATCGCAACACAAGCAATCGTCATCAGGTGAAAAATATAGCAGGAGAGCTGCTGACTGCTAAGGCAGGAAAGAATATACGTCGGGAGCACTGCTAAGGCAGCCAAGACGAAGGGACTCTGCAAACCCACTGGCTATCAGCAAAGATTTGTTCATGAAGCCATCCAGAGATAAACACAGACAATTTCAACCGAGAAGATGGGTACAAACTGAGCAATCATTGGAAGGACGTTATTAACCAGCTTAGGTCATAACTGGCTGTGTTGTTCCCTTCCTACCTATGTGAGCAGTTATTTTCGACTGTCTGAGTTACATTCACTAACACAGCCACCGTTAGCTGTGTTAGTAAATGGCGGCTTGCCATCTTTTTCTACCTCCACGTGGCGATGGCTTTCCGAGCTCTCTCCGAGCTTACATTTACATGCAAATTTTAATTTGCTTACATTGACATGCTAATCTCTTACAATACAACGGCCACCCCCCACAGCTTCGTTTGTCAAGATTTACTCGATCTTACATTTACATGCAAATTTCATCTCTAGCTCTACCCACTGACCCTTGAGCTACACCCATCTCAAATCTTTATAATTCCCTACCTTAGCAGCGCTCCCGACATATATTCTTTCCTGCCTCAGCAGCTCTCCCGCTATATTTTTCACCTGATGATTGCTTGTGTTGCGATCGAAACGTCGTGATATTGTTATGATTTGTATTAATTTAATTATTTTTTATATCTACGTGGCTTTACCGAAAGACCCAAAGAATATATTTTACATCAAAAATACATCCTGTTTAATGTTTGGGTTGATGTAGTATAACATAAAACAAACCGTGAATCAAACCCGAGATTTCCCCACAATGGACTTGCTGATTGCGGCTATTTTCAAGAATGTAACCCCCATGACGGGCAAGGGTTTGCTGTACACAAAAACAAAGATCCTTAATATAGCTTTCAACACACTGTTATAGCAAGTGCTGTTAGCAAGCATCCATCAAAGCTGTCAGAGCACAAGATGAGGGGGTTGTGGGCCAGCACCAAGCCCAGCCACTTTTGTATCCCCAAATTGAATTTTACATACTAAACCTGGTACCCATTTTAGGCCGAGTAGACCTAGTGAAAGTCTTGGGGTGTTTCAAATATTTGTCACATATGTGGCTGTGAGCAAAAATGTAAGTATTTACAGGATTCATTGCACAGGATGATTACCGCTGTACCATTACTCGCCACATTACAAATTCACATAAGACATTACAAATTCACATAGCCTTAACATACTTTTTTGGGGGAAGTGCTATTAGCAAGCATCTATGAAGGCCGGCATGGCACACTAGGGGGTGGGGTGACCAACAACGCCCAGTCGCCCTCGTCTCCCTAGTGACAATGTTTACACACTGCACCAGGCACTCATTTAAGGTTGAGTCGACCTAGTGGAGGCCCAGGACCGGTTCAGATAATCGTAAATGGTTTTGGCCGTGAGCAGGAATCTAATTGGGCCGCCGGGTTCGTTGCGCAGGGCATTAACCCCTAAAACTTCCGCAATGTATGTAAAACTTTCACACCGTACATAGCTAACTGTGATAATTGGAAATGTGAGGGAAGGAACACAAACTGTTCTAAAGCAATGGCCAAAGGATTGGTCAACCTTAACCATTGGCCAAACTAAACATGAAAGATTAAAACAATGTTTCCAATATATACCCTTCAGCTGCTAGGCCAGAAAGCTGGCACAGTGGTAGTAATTGTGTCTTACAGCAAAAGCGATCGGTTTCGATTCCTGACTTGGGGCACATTTCTGCATGAAATTCATATTTTATCTCCCCTGTTAAGCATGGGTTGTTTTTCTCTCTTTAATTTTTGCTTTCTTCTAAAAGCTATAAGATATACATTGTAATGGGCACATACATGAGCTCTGGATATGCCAACCTGTTTGCATGTGGAAACGATACATATTCCAATAGTATCTAGGTGTAATGTCTCTTAAGTTTTTCTCTGTACATATGAATAGTAAGAGAAGACTCCAACCATTGTGTACGTTTTAACTCAAATGGGTAAAATATTTGATAAACTATACTGTTTGAAACTTGGAACAATTCGTAGAGAGTCTGTCACTGTGACACTTCTGTTGTTATTATACTTGATGTAGAACTCTCACAAGCCAGTCACTCTCTCTTCTCAAGGCTTACCTCCGTCTTAGGGGCCGTCAATAAATGACGTCACGCACCTGGGGGGGAGGGGGGTCAGACATTTGTGACGATACTCTTTGGTTCTTTCGGTAAAGTCACGTAGATGAAAAAATAATAATAAAATGAAAAGAACTAATTCTAGATTTGAAGTTTTCGTGACTGCAAGGATTCATACTCTTTGGTTTTTTCGGTAAAATGTATAAATGAAAAACAACTAAATTAAATCACGACGTTTCGGAGGCAACAAAAGTTTCTGTCTTCAGGTGGAACCGTTACAGCCAAAATCACTGCAGTAAGTGAAAAGAGCTAATAGAGAAACGCGACTATATAGGGCAAGAGGGGGGGAGGAACCAAGGCAGGGGGGGGGGCGCATGGAGTCGGTGGGGGGCGGGTGCTAGGCTGATTGATAACATCTATTCATTATGCAGGAGAGGGTGAGTATTGGGGCACCGTGAACAAAGGGGCAGAATTTCGATTTAAAACTTTCGTAACTGCAGGGATTCATCTTCTTGGTTCTTTCGGTAAAGTCACGTAGATGGGAAATAATAAAATAATAAAAATAAAACAATACAATTCTCATGACGTTTCGGCCACAACGCAAGCAGCCGTCCTCAGGTGAAGAACAGCGTCTGAATGAGCTCATTCAAACGCTATTCATTATGCAGGAGAGGGGGGGAGGGTGAGTATTGGGGTACTATGAACAAAGGGGCGAAAGTTGAATTGATTAATAGGAAAGCTAAGTTAAGCAATATCTAGTTCATAGGAAAGCTGTTAAGAAATTAAACAGCTAAATTAAATCACCAATACACTACACTACTATACTCTACACTACACTATATACTACGATACTATACACTACACTATTAAACAGTACACCATACACTGCTATACACTACTATACACTACACTTCTATGCTATCTCTATATATAAAATCGCAAATCTGTCTGTCTGTCTGTGTGTGTGTCTGTGTGTCGCCGGACCATACGCAGTTTCATTGGACGGCGGTTGCCCCTGGCAACGGCTAGCGACGCATTCGCTGCGGGGTGGACGCCATTTTTAATTCCCGTTAAAAATATGCGCACGCATTAACACGCGACTCTGAGGTAAATTCATCAAAGTTTCACGTCCTCTTCACTCCCCTCCCACCCCAATGTGTGCAATTACTATTATAGGGTCGGTAGATAATACAATTATAGCGATTACACAGTATTATTGTAGCGCGGGGGGGGGGGGAACGCCACCCGTACCCAGCATCAGCCAGGTGGGCAATTTAGGCGAGGCTGGAGGCTCTGCACGGTACTAGGCCTCGACACCCACCACGCGACTCTGAGGTAAATTCATCAAAGTTTCACGTCCTCTTCACTCCCCCCCCACCACAATGTGTGCAATTACTATTATAGGGTCGGTAGATTATAAAATTATAGCGATTACACAGTATTATTGTAGCGCGGGGGGGGGGGGGGGGGGGGGTAACGGCCCCGGTACCCAGCCTCAGCCGGGTGGGCAATCTAGGCGAGGCCGGAGGCTCTGCACGGTACTAGGCCTCGACACCCCACCACACTATAGGCCGTATATATTACTGCACAGCGGCCGAGGAGATCGTGCCTGGGGGGGGGGGGGGGCAGGGGTAGCAGCCCATCTGTGTATATATGTAAGGTTATTAAGAAATATATTTTTCACCCGGGCAACGCCGGGTACTTATGCTAGTACTATTATACACTACACTATACACTGCTATAAACTACGCAATACACTTAGAAACTTTGCTACACAATACTGAATACTGCACAATACACAACTATACCCGAAACACTACTATAGACTCCTATCCACTATACTATAATACACTACACTATGCAATGGTATAGACTCCACAATACACTACACTATATACTATAGAATACACTAATATAAAAAAACACTATACACTACACTATCCACTACACTATACAATACACTACCATACACTACAACCAAAGGGTAAAGGTGGAACACGCTACAGCGAAACCACTGTAGTGAATAAAGAGAGCTGTCTAGAGACACGTGATTATATGTGGTAAGCGAAGGGGGAGGAGTCAGGGGGGGAGGGGGGAGGGGTGGGGGCGGGGGACTAGCTGACTAACAGACAAGATAAGGGTAAGTGTAAGAGAAGTGAAGCAGCCAGGTCGGACCAAGCATTGGGATGCGGACACCATAGAGGCTCCTGGGCTCCTGGGCATAATGCTCCCGGGCAAATTGCCATGGGGTGGAGGGGATGAGCACTGGGGCACCATCAAAACACTGTACGTCAAATCTCTGAGTGATGGTAGTGTATAAAGCTGGGAGAAAAAGAATGGATATGACTGTAAAACTATAAAGTAGCTAAAGTTTAACTTGGTTAATTACATCCTTCCAATGATTGCTCAATTAGAATCCATCCTCTCAGTTGAAGTTGTCTGTTTGTATATCTGAATGGCTTCATGGGCAACTCTTGGTAGTATCCAGAAGGCTTGCAGAGTACCTTGGTATCGGAGAACACAATGTCATGAGAACCAGAAGTATTATAACAGTGATCACCTACGGCCGAAGAATTCGTCCTGCCGTGCTTCAAATCCGACTTGTGTTCGCGAATGCGGTCCGAAATATGTCGTTTCGTTTCCCCGATATAACAATCACCACTGGTGCAACTCAGTTTGTAGACACCAGTCAGGAATGACATCCTTTACGGATGGGATCAGATCACGGATTTTGTGTACTGTACTGAATCGGACCTGGATCTTGTGTTTGTTTAGAATTTTGGAAATCTTTTTGGTAACGCCTGCTATGTATGGCAACGTAATGACTCCGATCAAAATCATTACGTTCCTTGCAGTCACGAAAACTTCAAATCTAGAATGTGACGATGTGTGACGACGGGGGGAAGGGGGGTTGAGAAATGTGACGTCACGTAAAAATGCACATCTTTAAACAAATATTTATTGAATGGAATTGTTATAACACTACCTTTGATTAATTTTCATTATTAACTATTTGATTATTTAAATTTACTAAGGTCACCTTTTATTTATTCCATGAAGGAGCATTTTTCTTCTCCATGGGAGAATGGTTAGACGTTGATTTTATGCTAAATTTCAGCTTTCCAACGCGTTCTTTTTAATACGTGTTTTCCCCTACATCAGAGGGCAGCGCCACATTAAATACGCACTACAATTACAAAAGTTTAAAGCAATTTGAAGCATGTTTTATTTTCAAAATGGAAATATGGTTTTTGGGGGGGGGGGGAGAGCTTTGTGACATCATATTTGAGGGGGGTCTGACTTTTTGTGACACCGTGTGACGAGGGGGGGAGGGGGGGGTCAAAAATCAGCCAAAATCACGTGACGTCATTTATGGACGACCCCATTAACCGCCCTTCCATCTCTTTATATGCCCTTCAACTCTCTTAACTGCTCCCAACTCCTACAACTCACTCTTAACTTGCTCTTCCACCTCTTTTAACTGCCCTTCAACTCCGTGAACTTCCTTCTGCCCTTCAAATCCTTTACCCTTAACTGCAAATTAACTATCTAAACTGCACATCAACCCTCATCAACTCCCTTAACTGACTGCCTCGTGGCTATCCACTGATCACAATTCACGTCACAACCACGATCGCTGTAGGGACTGGGGGGTCTCTTCACTCAGTGGTGCTGTCAGTGTTCAGTGTCACGAGTCTCAGGTCTTATCCCGTTAATTTCCTGTTTGTGTTTCCACATTCTTGACCATGTAGCCCCCTAAATTAACCTATACACGAGACAATATCTTCTTAAGGATTTCCTTTCACTATACTACCCCTCATCATATTTAGGTTTCGACTCGGAACCCATTCACTTTTTGAATGAATTTGACTTACAAATGACGTACCATACAGCCCCTACATTTTCCTATACACGAGGCAAGAAAGAGTAAAACCTATTCTTATACTCTGATACTGGCAAGAAAGGTCCACGTCTGCATATGTTAGGCCCCACACTGGGGTGAAGTGATAAGCCAGTCGTAGACGTTACATGGGGATCAATGACAATAAAAACAAGGGCTGCAGGCCATTCCTGCAATGGCTCGGCCCTACATTTTGAAATTACAACCTGAAAATCGATTGAAAAGTTATAGTATTCAATTGCCATCCCTACGAAGAAAAATAAGCAAAACTTTACAGTACAAATACTATAATAACAACGGTAAAAACATCTCACCTCGGATCAAACTGGGAGACGAGCATAGCCACGGATTTGAGACCCTGCTCCACTTCCGAGTGCGGTGGCGCGTGGTGGGGGCCTCTCTTAGCGCGTCTCGTGCTGATGACGTCATGCAGAGTGGTGATTGCAGAGACTGAGGGAGTGGAGGGGTGAGTGAAGGGAGGGGGGGTGAAGGGAGGGGGGGTGAAGGGGGGGGGAAGTTGAGTGAAGGGAGGGGGGTGAGTGAAGGGAGGGGGGGTGAAGGGAGGGGGGGTGAAGGGAGGGGGGTGAAGGCAGGGGGAGTGAGTGAAAGGGAGAGAGTGAAGGGAGGGGGAGTGAAGGGAGGGGGGGTGAAGGGAGGGGGGATGAGTGAAGGGAGGGGGGTGAAGGGAGGGGGGGTGAAGGGAGGGGTGAGTGAAGGGAGGGTGGGTGAGTGAAAGGGGGGGAGTGAAGGGAGGGTGGGTGAGTGAAGGGTGGGTGAGTGAGTGAAGGGAGGGGAGTGAAGGGAGGGGGGTGAAGGGAGGGGGGATGAGTGAAGGGAGGGGGGTGAAGGGAGGGGGGATGAGTGAAGGGACGGGGGATGAGTGAAGGGAGGGGGGATGAGTGAAGGGAGGGGGGGTGAAGGGAGGGGTAAGTGAAGGGAGGGGGCGTGAGTGGGGTACAGATATGTAGTGACATCGGGAGGGTCGTGGCGTGCGATGTTCCTACGTCGCGGACAGCACAGGGTGGGTTGCTGTGTGGTGCCGGCTTAGGCCTCGGCAAGGTAAGGTAATTTACCCTTTTTACCGGATAAAAGGGTAAAGGTGTCGACATGCCAAGGGGTAAGGTAAAGGGTAAGGTAAAGGTAGCTCGGAAGAATTACCCGTTAGGGTAAAGGTAGCGCGAAGTATTACCTGGTAAATACGGTACATTGTTTACCGTTTAAAGCTCCGTGGCACAGTCCGTGGCATACATTTAATATGTAATATTAAAACAAACTTGATTAAAAACACGCTTTTATAACAGGACCCTGCGGGGTGGGCTGGTAGGAACGAATAACCAAATAATATAAACATAATGTATTATTACACTTGTTTAGCCAGGAAAGCCCCACTGAGTCTAAAGGGTTTTGTAGGGTCCTGCCAAGTGTTTGCAGTAGGGGGCGATGTTGCTACACCTAATCGGACGATACGAAGGGAGAGTTTGAGGCCTAGTTCTAGGCTTTAGGCCTAGCTGTAGGCTTTATGCCGCTGTGAGTTAATTTTTAATTTAAATGTTTTAATTATTTATGTAAAAGCTTTAAATGTAAATGTTTCTATTTAAAAACATCAGGGAATGTAACATTGTTAAACATTAACTACCTTTCACACACGCGGGGGTACGATACGAAGGGAGAGTTTGAGGCCTAATTCTAGCCTTTAGGCCTAGCTGTAGGCTTTAGGCCGCTGTGAGTTAATTTTTAATTTAAATGTTTTTATTATTTATTTAAAAGCTTTAAATGTAAATGTTTCTATTTAAAAACATCAGGGAATGTAACATTGTTAAACATTAACTCCCTTGCACACACGCGGGGGTACGATACGAAGGGAGAGTTTGAGGCCTAATTCTAGCCTTTAGGCCTAGCTGTAGGCTTTAGGCCGCTGTGAGTTAATTTTTAATTTAAATGTTTTTATTATTTATGTAAAAGCTTTAAATGTAAATGTTTCTATTTAAAAACATCAGGGAATGTAACATTGTTAAACATTAACTCCCTTGCACACACGCGGGGGTACGATACGAAGGGAGAGTTTGAGGCCTAGTTCTAGGCTTTAGGCCTCGCTGTAGGCTTTAGGCCACTGTGAGTTAAATTTTAATTTAAATGTTTTAATTAAAAGCTATCTCAGGGAATTATAAGGGAATGTTACACTTGTTTAGCCAGGAAAGCATTAATTTAAATGTTTTAATTAAAAGTTATCTCAGGGAATTATAAGGGAATGTTACACTTGTTTAGCCAGGAAAGCATTAATTTAAATGTTTTAATTAAAAGTTATCTCAGGGAATTGTAAGGGAATGTTACACTTGTTTAGCCAGGAAAGCGTCACTGAGTCTAAAGGTTTTTGTAGGGTCCTGCCAAGTGTTTGCAGTAGGGGGCGATGTTGCTACACGGACGGACGGACGATATAATCTATTGTAGGCTGGTTCACTTCGTTCCTACCAGTAAAATGTACTTGTGTAGTGAGTTCAAGGAGACGTAGACGACGTAGTCGGAGGCACACTTATTCAACCAAAGAGCTGAACACAATACTTGAAGGGGTAACGGCCCCTTCACCCGTCTAACAGGGAGACACCCTTAGCGCTAGCCCGGCTAGTCTGCTCCCAGGTCCTCCACTAGAGAGCTAGGGGAGGCTAGCTGATCCAGCTCTGGCCAAGCTAGGATCTCGGCACCCTTAGCCAACCAGACCGGCTCTTACAAGAGCATCGGCTCTGGGCTCTCAGGGCCGCGCCGCTGGCTTGCCTTGGTCGGTCCTTAGAAGGACAGCGAGCTAGGGGAGTCCCAGGGCCTATCCTGCTGGTCTTCGCTCTTCGCTGGTTAAGCTGTAATACTCGACCCCGAGCACACCGGCTCCCCGCCTTATATAGCAATTCCCCCCCGAGGGGTGGGGCTGTGGGGGATCACAGCGCCGTCACAGCCCCCCAGGGCTAACCGTTGTGGACGTGGATGTAGGCACCCTTACGCGTGCGGGCGCAAACACCCCTTGTGTGTTTGTTTGCCCTCCCTTAACACCCCTACACTAGTAATGGCAGAACTCCACGACTCCAGGAAGTGGCCCCGAGGCTTGCCACAACGTAAGGGACCGTGGCCAATTACAGCCAAAGTCAGTTGAGCGTGAACAATTAGACCCAAGCCGAAACATTTGTTGCCAGAAAAAAGGGGAAAAACCCTATTAGTATATTTTGGTACTGGCAAAGGAGGTCCCATGATGTAGCTGCTCACCCCGAGCTCTCATTACTCTGGTAGTGCGTTGTCTTTGAACTGTGCGACTTTTGGCGTCATCTGGTTGAACACCATATGAGACTAGGCTCCAAAGAAAGCTGTCTCTGGTGTGGACCAATCAGTTTCAAAGACAATGCATAAATGATCAGAGTATTGTTTTTTGTTTGCATTTGACTGCAAGTATTGTGGTTAATGTAAGCATGATTCCTTGCAAAAGGTGTCAGTTTTGTTGCCAGAAAAAAGGGGGAAAACCCTATTAGTTTAATAAAAAATAACGTTTAAAATGTTTTTTTTATGATAGAGTATAGTATTGTCATCAGTATGACCTAAGTATGCCAAGTGTGCAGTCGATACCACATTAGGAAGTGGGTACAAATTGAGTTTCAAGATTTGAGGATACAACAACAACAATAACGACAACAACAGTGAGTTAAAATAAAGCGTGCAAAATTGGAATCATTGAGAGTATTCTATATGTATAAAGGGCTCTACCTCGCATTTACCGTCATAAACCTTGTTCACGTGTAGTAGTTCCCCAGTAATTACCCTGTAATTTGTATGGGGTAAGGGTAAAAGGTAGGGTAAAGGTAAGCTCGTTGCTTTTTACCTTTTACCTTACCTGCTAAAGGGTAAAAGGTAGGGTAGAGTGATTGTATTGTGATAAGGTAAAAGGTAGGGTAAAGGTAGGCTCGTTTTTACCTTTTAACTTTTACCTTACCTTGCCGAGGCCTATGCCGGCTTTATTATAGCACGGCGTGCGATGCACCGTCATCGCGTACACCCCGTAGATACGCTGGGATAGTGCGGGCACCGCACATAGCGCGTAGTGCAGGCTCCCACAAGGGGGAGTGGGAGAGTGTCAGCCCAGGGACCGGGTTGCCTCGGGCTATGGCACTCTAGTTGACCCCGTAGACACGTGATCCGGAGTATCCACAAAGAGGACCTCAGGTGGGTGGGCTAGGGGGTGATCACGTGTCCGGGGAGAGCTCTTGAGAGGGATCGAGAGGAAGCTAGAACGCTCGAGAAGGCGGGCGGGGCCCAGGCGGAGCTAGCCCCGACCCGGGAGCATATAAGGTGGGTCCCTGAGAGGGACCGGGGGTCGCTTCGTTCGACAAGCTGGAAGCTCCACGTCCAACAAGCTGGAAGCTCTACAAGGCATCAACACGTGGCCGGGACCCGAGTGAGGGTCCGACCCTTCGTAGCTGTAACTCCTCCATATAGTGTAGTTAGCTGGATGGTCACCAGCCTCGGCTGTATCTGGTAAAGGGGCAGTTACCCCTTTGTGTATTACGTGTTGCTATAATAAATGTGTTGCCTCTAAAGAATAACGTCTGCGACTCAGTTGGACTCACTACAACTGGTGTCAGAAGTGGCCAACACGCTATTTTACTTAGCTAGCAGTAGACTATGTCGATACGTCGCAGACCACGTACCAGGATGTCGGACAGTGAGGACGAGGACCTCGTGCCGCCTACAGCTCTGGAAGATGCGGGAGAGACGCTGCCGGCAGAGCAGGGCGCTGTCCGAGCGCTCGACGCTTCGCCGTCGGTGGAGGCGACCCTCCGATAGGCGCACGGTCGCCTCCCAGAGCTCCTCCACGCTGCGGCTTCGCTCCTCGCGGAGATCAGTACCACGGTCTCGCCGGTGAAGGAGGGAGCGGCGATGCCGCTCAGGGACGACAATGACACTCTTGCAGCGTTCCTCGCCATCTCGCCGCTAGAGAAGTCCACCCTCATGCAGGCTTTCGACCAGATGGCATCCATATACGAGCCTCCGGTGAACACACGCCACAAATTTGCCACATGGCGTAAGGGGGAAACCGAGTCAGCCCTCGCCTTCCGTAGCGCACTTTTGGTGCTGGCGAAAGCCGCCTTCCCCAAAATGGACTATGATGGGATATACACGTTGGTCCTCGAGAAACTTCTGGCATTGGTGAAATCCCTCTACACAATTCTTCCAGCCGAAGATGATGACGTCTTGTCTCTCAAGGTCGCCAAGTGCATCCAAGCCCAGCTTGGGACAGGGTGCTGGTGACGTGTGCCGTATCCCGCATTGAGCCGGGGCCACCTGATGGAGGGGAGCCCCTGTCGGCATGCGCGTCGACTCGGGGTGGAGGCGACCGGCGTAATGATGGGGCGTGACGGACGGATGAGCAGTGGTGGCCAAGGTCGTCGTCTCGTTCCGGAGGCGGCCGTGTCACCTGCTACACGACGGCACCTCCCAGCATCGCCGCCATCCTATGCTTCCCTACACCCTAAGGCATGTCGCGACACACTCCACACTTGACCCCTGGCCTCACCTCACCCATCTAGGCATTTTGGTTCGCGTCCCGGTTGCGCTTCGGTACGGGGGAGTCATACGCATGATCATGAAGTTCGCCAGCTCCGTCCAGATCAGTGGTCAGAGCTGGCCCATCGAGTGGTAGCTGCGGCCGCGGGTTCATCTGCCGTGCTTGGGTTTATCGAGGGTGTGGAAATAAAGATGCTAGTTGACACGGGTGCCATTGGCAACTATCATCTCTGAGTTGATTTACAATATTTTGCCCTGTAGGTTTCAGGTTCTTGTTTCGCCGCTAACGGCGGCTCATTAGGTATTATTGGTCGGATAACGGCCAAGGTATGCGTCGCTGATGTTCAATTGTCAGGACATATTCTTGTCTCCATGTCCCTGGCTGTTCCATGTTTACTTGGAACCGATTTTCTTGGTAGGATGCCTCTGAAAATCTGCATTGACCGTGGCTGTTTGGAATTGCCATCCGGCCGTTGAATGGCATTTTTGCCTTCCCCCACCCGTTTGTGTACGGCCAACGCTACGGTGCTGGCGCTATCAGGATTGTTTTGGGACCTTCCAACAAGGTCAGTCACGGACTGACTTTGGTGGCAGCTCAGACGTTAGTGTCCAATGAACAGGAACCTTTTATTCAGGTTCTAAATGCTGGGTTGGACAACACGGTCATCCAGGAGGGTACTGTGTTGGCTCATGCATCGCCAACGCGTCCGGAAGGGGGCATCGTCAGGAATGTGAGCGCTGAGTTTTACACGCGACAATCCCGAGACGTGGATGAAGGCTGGATAGACAAACTGTGTGCTTAGAGTGGCACCTTGTCCGCGGACCAGATAGGAAAGTTGAGGGTGATCTTGCGTGAATTCTCAGACATTTCTAGCGAAGAAAAATTTGATATTGGACGCACGTCCTGAGTCATCACATTGATACGGGCGATGCGGCCCCTATCCGGCAGAATCTCTACCAGCTGAGCCCGGCGGAGAAGGAACATGTTCAGCTGACGGTTGATGAGATGTTGGCCGCGGACATCTCACCATCCACCAGTCCCTGGGGAGCTCTGATTGTATTTGTAAAGAAGCACGATGGTAGCTTATGATTCTGCGTCGATTTTCAGAAGCTTAATAAAGTTTCTGTTGTGGATGCATATCCCCTTTCTCGCATGGATGATTCACTTGACGATGTCTCAAAACCTAAGACAGCCTTTCGTACGCATCAGGGATTGCTCGAATTTAATCGGCTTCCTATGGGGCTCCATTCCATGCCCGCTATGTTCCAACATTTGATGGAACTGGTCCTGGCAGGTCTCCAGTGGGACTCGTGTTTGATATATCTCGACGACGTAAACATCTTCAGCCGCACCTTCGATGAACATTTGGCCTGCCTGCGTGCCGCCTTTCTCAAAATGGATGCTGCTAACCTTAAATTTAAACCTCAGAAGTGTCACCTTCTCCAGAAATCGGTTCGATATCTTGGCCACATTATTGACGAATCGATATTGCGACCGACCCAGAGAAAACTGCATCTGTGGTTGTGCGGCAATATCGCCCCTACTTGTATGGTAGATGATTTGAGGGGTGCTCCGATCATGCAGCGCTCCAATATGCGCTGCGTGTGGACCAGCCGTTAGGCCAATTATGAAGCTGGCTGCAGATCCTGCAAGACTTCTCATTCCACGTTACGTACCGCAATGGTTCTCGCCATACGAACGCCGATGCCCTGTCGCGATTGCCAACGGCTGGAGGTTGTGCATGTGTTTCGGGTTCCGGGTGCTGTAAACCGACCGATGTGATCTCGCCCCTTCCTCTTGCGGCATCTGCCGATGTGGAAACAAGCGGGACAGGCGCCAGTCCAGGCGCACGGGATGCGGTCATCGGTCTGGATTACGTGGAATGGGGACGCCATCAGGCGGAAGACTCTTCGCTACTCAAATTGCGGCATCGTGTGAGGGAAGCTGATGGGGGAATGGGTCGACGCAGTGTCACCCCGGTTCTGCAGGACGGCTTACTCATGCATTGGGACGGGCGGCTGTGTCGTTATACCATTGTTGTCCCCACTGCAGAAGACGCTGGCCACGCGCAAACTGCATTTCTATTGGTCGGCCATGTCTGTGGATGTGGACGATTTTCTCAAAGGGTGCATGCAGTGTGCTCGGCGAAAGCCGCCGGTGAAACCCTGCTGCCCATTCTTGCAATCAATTCAGGTATCGTGCGTCAACGAACTTGTTGCACTAGACATCCTCGGCCCATTCCCCATAACCGCTCGGGGGAACAAATATCGGCTTGTGGGGGTCGAGTATTTTTTACGGTGGCCTGTCGCTTGGCCGCTCCCAATTCAATCGGCTGAGACTGTTATGGAGGCATTCCTCAATGGTTATGTTATGGACAAGGGCGCTCCTGAATGCATTTTGACCAACCACTGCTTGCAGGATGGCCCCGCATGCATATGAAGTACCGTTGATGACTCTTGGACACCGTTGGTGAGGCACACGTATTTATTCCGTACAAGTAGTCACAACTGTGGACATACAATACTAGAGGGGGTATCGGCCCCCTCACCCGGCTAGCTGGGAATACACTGCTAGCTATCTCTGACCTACCTCCTAGTCCTCCACTAACGGGCTAGGGGAGGCTGTCTGGCCCGACACTGGTAAGTCGGGCTACGGTACCCGGAGTCCCAGAGCACTAGCTCTGGTTCTCGGGACCACGCCGCTGGCTCGGTCCTGCGCGGCCCTGACAAGGGCGGCGTCCCAGGGGAGTCCAGGGCTCTAGCTAGACGATCTTCGGTCTTCACTGGTTTAGCTTTAACATTCTGCCCCGAGCCCTCTGACACATCCCCCTTTATACTCCACCCCCGCTGAGGGGTGGGGCCCCGGGCTGCCTGGTGCGGACGTCGTTGAGAGCACCCCCCCCCCCGTGCACTCACGTAGCCCCGCCCACTGTGTTTGTTTCCCATAAGCTGCCATGCATAACGGCTCTCTTTCTAACACCCCTATATCACCCCCCCCCCCCCCCCCCCCGCATAGCTTGCAGCCGTCCCGGCTGCCAACATACAAAAAAAACGACAATAAAAGCGCATTTACCCCCTGACCGCGCGTGTGCCTCACTATTTTTCAACATAACGCGAAGAGAACAACAACAAGCACCCCCCCCCGAATAAATACGAATTCCGTAAAAGCAACGTATATACAAATCGCAAGGAACCCCCAACACACACACAACACAACACAATGTGCCAGGAGCACACCACCGATGCAGCGCACAGTAACCATACACGTGAAAATAAAAAATAAAAAATAAATGTCTTCTTTTTGTGCATCACAAGAGTCTGCGCATTCTTGCGCGCGTCCTTGCCGCAGGCCCGTCACACGGGGCAACCCCGGATGGCGGACCATCCGGTGGCAGCTGTCCATTTCGAAGTGAGTCTGCGCTTGATGTCGCGAGACCCTCGGCATCCCCCGTAGGGGTTGTTGGGCGAGAGCCCGTCATTCCTGGTGCACCTGGGGGCGGGACAGCCGGCAACACGTCAGGCGAGAGCAGCAGAGACGGACCCTTTGAGTCGGCCGACCCCCCACATGTTTGGCCACGCGTGTGTGGAGTGGGGCCTCGCACCGCAACAAAGGGTTTCAGCCTAGAGGGGTGCACAAACCACCGGCGCTTCCCCCATTTGATGCGAACGCACTGAGGCCGCAAAACCTCGACCACCACGACGGGGCCCCGCCACGGCCGCACCAGTTTTGAGGAGGTCGCGAGTGGTACCTGGGGACAGTGCAGCCATGCCCTGTCCCCCGGCTTCCACTGTAGCACGTGCGCGCGACCCAGTCTGAGGCGCTCATTCGCTTTCTGACGCCTGTCGGAATTTAGCATGGCAGCATCCCGTGCCTCAGTCAATTTCGCAAGGTTAAATTTAACATGGTCGGCCAATTTAGTTTTTCCCAGCGGCGCGGGGATCTGCAGCTGTGCCCGAACAGGTGGGTCAGGTTCGCGGCCATACATGAGGAAGAAGGGTGAAAATCCCGTCGCAGCATGGGGGGCCAATCTGTATGCTGCCAGGACCCCTTGAATTTGCAAGTCCCAATCGGTCTGTGAGTCCGAAACCTGCTGCGACAACATAGACGTGATGGTTCGATGCAGACGCTCGACCATCCCGTCAGTTTGCGGGTGATAGGGAGAGGTACGAATTTTTTTCGTTCCCAGGAGCTCACAGACCTGTTGGAGGAGTTTGCCGGAAAAAATGTTTCCCTGGTCGGTCAGCAGCCGCTCCGGAGCACCTTTGTCCATGACGTAACCTTGGACAAAGGCCTCCACGATGGCTGCTGCCGACTGGTTGGCCAGGGGCCAGGCCATAGGCCAGCACGTAAAGTATTCCACCCCGGTCAACAAATATCTATTGCCCCTAGGGGTGGCGGGAAATGGCCCCAGAATATCCAGCGCGACAAGTTCGTTCACTCTGGAGACTCTGATAGACTGCAAAGGCGGGTTTGACTCCCGTGCTGGTGGTTTTCGCTGCGCACACCGAGGGCATGATGCCAACAGATCTGCGACATCCCTCATCATGCCTGGCCAAAAAAAATCAAGCTGGAGCAAGGCGAGGGTCATTTGGGTACCCAGGTGGAGGAGGCGCTCATGAGCAGCCCACACCACCCTACCCCGTAACCCAGAAGGGACCACCAGCCGGTGTCGATGGGATTTCCCGTCCCAATGCATCAGCAACCCCGCGTGCATTTCCCATGCGTCGGCATCACCCGTCCCCCGCCCCGCCTCCCCGGCGCGATGCCGCGACGCGAGGAGGGAGGTATCCTCCATCTGGAGGCGCCCCCATTCATTAACAGGCAAACCCAGCAGGGAATCTTTTCCCTGTTGTGCGATAGAATTTGGAAGCAATGTTTCGTCGTCGGCGGCGGCCGCCAGGACCGGAACCGGCATGTCCCCTGCTGGCTTGCAACGTCCCGACCCCAGGAGGCATGCACATTCGGAGGTGGTTGGCATGCGCGACAGAGCGTCCGCGTTGGTGTGGCGAATGCCCTTACGGTAGGTGGTTTCGAAATCAAAATCCTGGAGGATCTCCAACCATCGGGACAATTGTCCCGATGGCTGTTGAACTCGCAGGGCGTACTGCAGTGCCGCATGATCTGTGCGGACGGTGAAATGCCGACTGTACAGATATGGGCGATACTGTTGGATGAAATAGACAATTGCCAACAGTTCCCTACGGGTGACACAATATCTTTGCTCCGCTGGAGACAACACCCGACTGCCGTACGCAACCACCCGTTCCACGCCGTCAACCACCTGGGAAAGCACGCCCCCAATACCCGTGTTGCTCGCATCGGTGTCGAGCAAAAATGGTTCCGAAAAATCGGGGTAAATCAAGGGAGGAGCTTTTACCAGGGCGTCCCGAAGGGAGCAGAAAGCAGCCTCCTCCTCCTGACCCCAGTGGAACCGAACCCCTTTTGATGTTAAAGCGTGTAGGGGTTTGGCAATCATCGCAAAATCAGCGACGAACCGTCGGTAATACGACGCGAAGCCAATGAAACTCCTGACCTCTCCCACCGAGGTGGGAGTCGGCCAGGAGCTGACACACTGCGTTTTGGCGGGATCGGTAGCAATACCTGAACGCCCCACGATGTGCCCCAAATAACGCACCGAATCGCGTAACAAATGACATTTTTGGGGTTTGAATTTCAAATTAGCAGCCCGCATCTTTAGGAAAACCGCCCGCAACCTCTGGAGATGTTCGTCAAAAGTTTTACTAAAGACGATAACGTCATCCAAATAAATCAGGCACGACTCCCATTGCAATCCAGCCAAAACCAATTCCATCAAACGCTGGAAAGTTGCCGGCGCTGAGTGTAAGCCCATCGGCAACCGGTTGAATTGGAACAGGCCGTGCGGTGTACGGAAAGCAGTTTTAGGCTTTGAATCATCGTCCAGAGGAAGCTGCCAGAATCCCGAAAGTAAATCCAGTGTGGAGAAGAATCGCGCTCCCGCCAAGGCATCCAGCGATTCGTCCATCCGTGGGAGCGGGTATGCGTCGGCAACCAAAATTTTGTTAAGGCGCCGAAAATCAACGCAAAACCGCAACGAGCCATCCTGCTTTTTAACCAGGACGATCGGCGCTCCCCAAGGGCTGGTGGAAGGAGAAATGATGTTGGCGGCTAACATGTCATCAATAGCCGATTTGACATGGTCCTTTTCGGCGGGACTTAACCGAAACGGATTCTGGCATATTGGCGCGCTGTTACCCGTGTCAATATGGTGACGCAGCAGAAGAGTGCAACCCAAATCGTATTTGTCCCGACTGAAAACGTCGGAAAATTCCCGCAGTAGCGTTCTAAGCTGTTGGCGCTCTGAATTTGACAGGTCCGTCGATCCCGCACAAAGCGCATCGAGCCACCCTCCATCGCTGTCCGAATGTGGGTGCGGCCGGGGAGCAGTGCTGACGTGATTCGCAACAGGTTCCTCGCAGGGCACCGGCGTCGCGTGAGCAAGCACTGTCCCTTGAGGAACTACCACTGTCTGCGACCCCACATTGAGGACCGCGATGAAAGGGTCCCCGTCCCCTCTTACGACGGTCTGGGCCGGAATCAAATGAGGTCCACTAACCCCGGCCCTAGATGGTCCCAGCAGAATTCCCTGGTCCCCAATGCCCTCAGCGAAGGGCCGACGAAGTTTTAGAGGCACCAACATTTGAGCTCCCGGCGGCACACGAACTGTTTTAACGATGAACGCTGGTACTGTTACGAACGCCGTCCGAGCCGCAGTAGGGGAAGGCAGGAACGCCATGCGTCGTCCCGACGGGAGCTCAATGCATCCCTGGTCTATTAAAATACGAATCGGCATTTTGCCCAAGAAGTCCGTCCCCAGCAGGCACGGAACCGCCAGCGAGGAGGAAACAAAAATCGGGCCCGACAATTTGATATCCCCGATACAAATTTGCGCTCGAATCTGTCCAATGATGCCAAGAGAGCCCCCGTTAGCAGCATAGAATGGGACGTTAACCGGCAGTAAAGGACGGCTCTGGACAGGTAGAATATTGTAAATGAGTTCGGAAATGATGGTCGCCGATGCCCCCGTATCGACCAGGATGCGTACCTCCACCCCGTCAATGTGTCCCACCACGGCCGACGACCCCGACGACGCGGCCACAACGCGATGGGCCAACATGGACCACTGCCTGGGTTCGATTTGAGTCCCCATAGTGGTGCGTGTTGGCCCGTCGCAGCGCAATGTCGGCCCCCCGTTCGTTGCGGTGTGCGAGTGTGTGACGAGTGTGTGCTTGGGCCAAACATGAGGGGTGCCGCGACTCGCCGGATTATGTTGATGGAGCTTGGAAGGAGGAGGGCCGGCGTCCTGTCGAGGCGTCGTCCCGCGCTGCCGAGGAGAGCGGCACCCCGAGGCGACATGGCCCCGGACGCCGCAGTTGAAGCAACGCGGGAGCGCCGGCGGCGATGACGGACGGTCGAAGCGGCTCGACCCATCCCGGCCCGACCATGCTCCCGTCCCCTTCTGCCGTCGACGGTCGACGGCGTAAACCTCCTCCGCCGGGATGGTGGCTGCAGCCACCGCACGCCCGGCCGCTGCCCTGCTGGCTTTCCGACGCTGTGACAGCAGGTTGGCGTGGAGGAGCCGCGCAGCCTGGAGGGAACTCATCTCCGTGTCCTCCTGTGCAACGACGGCGATGTCCAGGTCGTCTGCCAGCAGGAGGATTTTTTCTGTGACCATGGCGTCCACGCCGTCGTCGTCCATTCGAGGGAAGGCCGTCTTCGCCAGTGCCAGGAGACTCGTCCTGTACGCCAGGGGCGACTCCTTTGCACCCCGCTGGCGATCGTAAAACTGCTGCCTGCATTCCGCTGAAGGTCCGTAGACCCCGGCCAGCAACTGCAGCGCCATCTGTAGCGTGGAGCGCTTCTCCCTCGGCGCCGATGTAAGGGCGGCGAGTGCGTCGCTGTCGAGGAGCGCCGGCAGCGCGCAGAGAACCTCAGCATCCGACCACCGTGCCATTTCTTGGTGGGCGAGGAAGCGTCGCTGGAAGCCGCCCCAGTCGCCCTCCTCGCCAACAAACTCTTTGAGCGGAGGCAGCCGTTGGTGCAGCGCAGCGGTCGCCATGGAAGCTCGCAGGCTGCTGTCCCCGTAACTCGGCTGCGCTTCGGCGCGAACGGCAGATGGTATCGCCTGTCGCAGCCGTGATGACGCTCCCTCCGCTGGCGGTGACGCGGCAGCCCCAGCGAGAGCGATGTTGGACCCGAGGTTCAGGCCGGCCACGCCCTCAGCAGCTGCTGCGGCGATGGCGGGAGATTCAAAGTTTGAATCCGTTGAGATGGTGGGAAGGCGCATCGGACGTCGGTTCTCCTCGCCCCGTGGTGGTCCACCAGCCCCCAGCCGCGTGATGTGTTCGAGTGTGGCGGCAGCGGTGTAAAGCAGCTCCGCCAGCCTCGCGTGAGCCAGCCTCAGCCCTTCTGATGGCGGCTCCCCTTCATCCTGATGCCCGTGTAAGAATGCGTCCGGCCCCGGCTGCACGATGTCTTGTTGAGCCGTCTCGGGCTCGACAATTTCAGCGGTGTCCTCCACCTACTCCGGCTCGAGCTGTCCGGCACGTGTCCATGTTCGTAGTTGTTCTGACACCAGATGAAGTACCGTTGATGACTCTTGGACACCGTTGGTGAGGCACACGTATTTATTCCGTACAAGTAGTCACAACTGTGGACATACAATACTAGAGGGGGTATCGGTCCCCTCACCCGGCTAGCTGGGAATACACTGCTAGCTATCTCTGACCTACCTCCTAGTCCTCCACTAACGGGCTAGGGGAGGCTGTCTGGCCCGACACTGGTAAGTCGGGCTACGGTACCCGGAGTCCCAGAGCACTAGCTCTGGTTCTCGGGACCACGCCGCTGGCTCGGTCCTGCGCGGCCCTGACAAGGGCGGCGTCCCAGGGGAGTCCAGGGCTCTAGCTAGACGATCTTCGGTCTTCACTGGTTTAGCTTTAACATTCTGCCCCGAGCCCTCTGACACATCCCCTTTTATACTCCACCCCCGCTGAGGGGTAGGGCCCCGGGCTGCCTGGTGCGGACGTCGTTGAGAGCACCCCCCCCGTGCACTCACGTAGCCCCGCCCACTGTGTTTGTTTCCCATAAGCTGCCATGCATAACGGCTCTCTCTCTAACACCCCTACACATACATAGGCTACTCACCGTTTTTTTTATGTATGAAAGGGAGTACGACCCCCCCGTCGATGTGCAGTTGCAAGCCACGCCGAAAATGCATAAATCTAAGATTTCTGACTCCGCTCGTTTCACTCTTCAGAACGTTTCCGAGGCATGGGAAGCCTCCAGGGTTAATTCTGAGTCATGACAATTGGCCAACGAACGGCTTAAGGGAGTGCATGTTTCTCCGTATGAATGGACGCCTGGAGACAAGGCCTGGTTGCACTGTCCGCAGGTGCTGGTGGGTACATCACCTAAGTTACTTCAACCCTGGTGGGAGCCGGTCGATGTTGTTTGGTTGTCCGACCACAGTGTATCCAGATCAACTTGGGTCGGTGGAGTTGGTTCGTGCATCCATCTCGCTTGAAACCGTTTATTGCGCCGCGCGAATTCGTTTCATCTCCACATCGCAGGGGTCGAGTGTCGAATGTGTTCGATGAGCCTGGGTGTGTGCCCGCTGAGGTTGGTCCTCAGCGGAGCGATTCTTTTCCGCCCCCAGGTGCTGCGCGACTGACGTCTCCCGAACAGCCGCGCATGCCGGCTCCGCGGGCTTCAAGCACGGAGGACCCGTCGGCCCGGCCTACTGCTCTTCATGAGGAGCCGGGTTCAGCGGAACAATGGCACATTCCCCCTGGGACCTCCAGGGTGAGCGAGCCCACCTCCCCTGGGGGCCCGGCATCACAGACTCGCTCCCCTTGCACACACGCTCCCACGATGTCAGTTGCTTATCGCGCTCCTTGAGTCGTAGCGGTCATTGGCTGATCCGGGCCATCATTGAGCTCACGAGCGTCGTTACACGTTGAAGGTGGGAGGTGTGGTTGTGGAGGGGATCCCGTGGTTCACGGGTGCTGTATCAAGTAAATGAGAGATTCCAAGAGATACTACCCCGTATATATACTGGTTGAGGGTGGGGGGGGGGGGTGGGCCAGGACAGGCCCCCTTTTTATTATTATGGTAAGGTGTAGCTTGAGACTACGGCTAGTCTACATAACAAAGAACTGAGCCTTTATTATGGTAAGGTGCGGCTTGAGACTACGGATAGTCTACATAACAAAGGACTGAGCCTTTGTTATGTAGACTGGCTGAGAGGGGGGGGGGGGGGTGCCAGAGTTGTTAAAGTGCAACTGCTGCTAATGAGACCGAGCCTCTGCCATGTAGATGGTAAAAGTGTAGTGGTGATAACTACTCGCTGTTCGCAAGCTGTGAGAGAGCAGTTGGTAAACAAGGTTTTCCTGCTCAATCAAACAGTTAGGGTCAAATGGGGGTGAGGTAGGATCCAAACGCCAGATTGGGAAGGACCAATCGGAGGGGTCCAAGAGGTGGCCGGGGATTGGTTAACCCGGCGACGAACAGGTATAAAAGCCGGAGCGCTGAGAGCTCTGGTTAGTTCTGCTACACGAAGACCCCAGTCGGCTAAAGACAGCTAGGACCCTGGACCAAGCCTTCCCAGCCCTTGTCAGGGCTGGGGCTCAGTGTAACCAGTGGTCAGGGGAGATAGGTCCTGGATAGGACCCTGGCTCCCAGCCTTCCCGCCCTTGTGAGGGCGAAGGTCTCGAGCGACCAGAGGTCGGGGACCCGCCGGACCAGCGGCGGGTCAGTGTGCCTCCCCTAGGTTCGCATTCTCCGGGCCCATCAGAGAGTTCGCCATCGCCGGGATGGGCGATCCAGTCGGCCCACGCTCGGCTAGCCGATCTCCTGCATGCCGCTGCCTCCATCCTCGACGAGCTCACGCTGGGGGGAGTGGGGGCTGCGAGGGGAGAACCAGGCCGGAGGTTGGGGGCCGTTCCCGCCGAAACGCGGGATTTCCGCACAGGGTGTTGACGTCATCTCCGGCCGGGGATACGTCACTGCCACCGGAAGTGCTGCAGCCGGGAGCGATGTCACTTCCGCCGGGGGTTTCGACACTTCCGCAGGAAATTACGTCAACTGCCCCGGAAGTCACGTGGCCCAGGGGTCACGCGTCACTTCCGGCCTTGGAGGCCTCCTAACCGAGGCTATTGCGTCTTCAGAAATACGGCCGCCGCTTCTGCAGGACATTTTATCATTTGACGGTGCTACAAACGCCACGCTCGGCCCGCAGCTCGCCTCGGGGGGAGACTACCTCCCTGGACTGCAACAGCGCTTGCCGTCTCTACAAGTCTTCACGGCTAAGGGTGGAGACTGGGCAGCGTTTGCCCGACGATTTGTGGCAAATGCGGAGATGGCATGGTGGACTGCGTACATCGTTCTCCGAGCCTTGCCTTCCGCACTGGACGACGTCGCTCTGGCCACGTTCCTCCTCATCCCACGAAAGGCTCGCTCCATGCTACAAGATGCCCTCGATCGGATGGCCTTGGTGTACGGGCCTCCATCAGAAACCAGGCATCGCTTCGCGAGTCAGAGGAGGGAGGCTGACGAGACACCCCTCGCCTACCAGAGTGCGCTGATGGCGCTGGCTCAAGCGGCCTACCCTCGGATGGACGACGTGGGCCTTGACTCCATTGTGCTGGAGAAGATCTTGCTGCTGGCTCCGGAGTTGCGGATCGCCGTTCACGTCAAGGACGAGGCGAATCTCTCCTCACTGGGCGCTGCCCATTATCTACATACGGAGCTGCTCCTCCAGCGAGACGGGCAGGTGGCGGCGTGTGCCACGCGCGCGGCTGCGCGGAAAGACGAGGTCATGAATAACCAGGCCTTCGCATCGCAGCACGCCGCAAGCTGGAGAGCGGCCGTCCGGCCTCGCCAGGGGGAGCCCGGGCGGAGACACGGCTCCCCGCGGGCATGGGGCCGTCACGTGCTACAATTGCGGCCAGCAGGGTCACCTGGCATCGGGCTGCCCAGCTCCTCGACGCCGTGCTCCGGATCGCCCGCCATCATCCGCCCGCTCGCCTGCCGCTCCACAAGAACCGCAGGCATGTCGCGACACCTCACGCATCCGGTCCCTGCCCTCATCTCATACACCGCGTTTCCGTGCACCACTCCGTCGCGTTGGGTTGAGTGGTCAGAGCCGGGATGGGGTTGACGTTCGGCAGCCACTCCGTCCAGTTCAGTGGTCGGAGTTGGCCCACAGGGTTGTCGCCGCGGCTACGGGCTCTTCGGTTATTATTGGCGCCATCGAGGGGGTTGAATTTCGATTGTTGGTTGATACGGGCGCTTCAGCTACTATAATTTCGGACCTCATATACAATGTGCTGCCCCAGAAGTGTCAGGCGCTCGCCCCAGTTTCCGTCCCTTGCTTTGCAGCGAATGGGGGTTCCTTGGGAATTATTGGGCAAATAACGGCACAAATTTGTATTGGCGATATTAAATTAACGGGTCCCAATTTGGTTTCTGAGACCCTTGCCGTTCCCTGTTTGCTGGGCACGGACTTCCTCGGCAAAATGCCCATTAAAATTTTAATCAACAAGGGCTGCATTGAGCTCCCTTCGGGCTGCCGGATGTCGTTCCTGCCTTCGCCCACCGGGCTACGCACGGCTTGTGCGACTGTTCCGGCTATGGCCTCCCAAACCGTGCGAATTCCGCCGGGCGCGCAAATGTTAATTCCGCTTCGGTTACGGAAACCGCTCGGGGTGGAAACTCTGTCGGGTATTTTGCTGGCGCCTTCCAATACGGCCGTACGGGGGTTAGAGCTGGTGGGAGCACAAACACTTGTGCCTGCTGAGGGACAACCCTTCATTCAGATGTTGAATGCAGGGTTGCGGACAAAGGTCGTGCACCAGGGGGCTGCGATTGCCCATGCATCGTTGCCACTCCACACTGACTCCATCGTGGCTCATGTGGATGATACGTCAGGGTCCGAGGCGCAGTCTGATACCGATGAGGGTTGGATGGATTCTCTCTGTTCAGGGGCTGAAAATCTTTCCGAGTCCCAGCGATTGAAATTGCGTATGTTACTCAGTGAATTCTATTGAAACACCACATTGATACAGGCGATTCCGCTCCCATTCGTCAAAATCCGTTTCGGTTGAGCCCGGCAGAGAAAGAACATGTCCGGTTGGCAGTGAACGACATGCTTGCCGCGGACATTGTGGCTCCCTCCAACAGCCCATGGGGTGCACCGATTGTGCTCGTGAAGAAGCATGATGGCAGTTTGAGATTTTGTGTGGATTTTCCAAAACTTAACAAAGTTTCGCTGGCGGACGCGTATCCGCTTCCTCGCATGGACGAGTCAGTCGATGCCTTGGCGGGGGCGCGGTACTTTTCCACCTTGGACCTTTTATCTGGATTTTGGCAACTGCCCTTGGATGAGGCATCTAAACCGAAGACCGCGTTCCGTATGCCACAGGGCCTTTATCAATTTAATCGGTTACCCATGGGATTGCACTCAGCTCCGGCGACGTTCCAGAGATTGATGGAGCTGGTCCTTGCTGGGCTGCAGTGGAACTCATGTCTCATCTATTTGGACGACGTAATTATTTTCAGCCGCACGTTTGAGGAACATTTGGAGAGATTGAGGGCTGTGTTTGTTAGGATGCGGACCGCTAACCTTAAATTCAAGCCTCAGAAGTGTTTCCTATTGCGGGAATCGGTGCGGTACCTCGGGCACATTGTCAGTCGTACGGGCATAGCCACCGACCCCGCCAAAACTGATTGTGTAAGGACGTAGCCAACACCGACGTCTGTAGGGGAAGTCCGCAGTTTTATAGGCTTCGCGTCCTATTACCGCCGGTTTGTTGAGGGGTTTGCGACGATTGCGAAACCTCTTCATGCTTTAACGGCTAAGGGGGCCAAGTTCCATTGGGGGGATGCAGATGACGGGGCGTTCAAGGTGCTTTGCGATGCCCTCATCAGTGCCCCTCCCTTGTGCTACCCTGATTTCACATTGCCCTTTATCCTGGACACTGACGCCAGCAATACCGGCATTGGCGCAGTGCTCTCGCAGGTCGTGGACGGGGTCGAACGCGTCGTTGCCTACGGCAGTAGGGTGCTGTCTCCGGCGGAACAACGTTATTGCGTTACTCACCGTGAACTGCTCGCTATTGTCGTGTTTATACAACAATATCGTCCGTACCTGTACGGCAGGCATTTTACGGTTCGTAAAATGCCTGCCGTACAGTTGTCACGATGGCTTGAGGTCCTACAGGATTACACGTTCACGGTAACATACCGGAAGGGTACGCGACATTCAAACGCTGATGGCCTGTCGTGCCTTCCTCCGGGAGATGGTTGTGCGTGCTTTATGGGCTCTGGGAGATGCAAGTCGGCTATGGTGGCTATACCGGCTTCTCCAATTGCGGCGGCGGCAGGGGTGGTCGACGGGGAGCCTGACCCCATTGTTGACTCGCAGGAGTTGGTCGCTTGTCAGGGCTGGGGCTCAGTGTAACCAGTGGTCAGGGGAGATAGGTCCTGGATAGGACCCTGGCTCCCAGCCTTCCCGCCCTTGTGAGGGCGAAGGTCTCAAGCGACCAGAGGTCGGGGACCCGCCGGACCAGCGGCGGGTCAGTGTGCCTCCCCTAGGTCCCAGCCGGAGGACGCTAGGCTAGCGCGGGAGATAGCCGGCAAGTCCGGAGTCTGTAGCTCCTCAGGATAACGGGTAAGGGGACCGTATACCCCTTGTGTTAGGTGTAGTAAGTATTGGTGAATAAAAGCGTGTGGCCTCTAAGAAGTCTATCTCCTTCAAGAACGTTACAAAAGCACAGAAGCAGGTCAGGAAGAAACAGCCTCCTGCTATGTTGCTTGGTGGGTAAAACTTATAGTGTCATCCACATACCTCTTCCACAGGGAAGGACACAGGGTGGAAGTCTGGATGGCGTCTGATTCAAACTTTTCCATGAACATGTTGGCTATCACTGGTGACAAGGGGGAGCCCGTAGGGGTGCCCTCATTCTGTTTGTAGAAGGTGCCATTCCAGGTAAAATAAGTGTTGGTGAGGCAATGTCTAACCAGCGCAGGTACATCCGAATTCAATCCATGTCATTTGGCCACATGGCCTCCCAGCATTGAACCACTTCTTGGACGACATCAATTCCAGACACCCATCCATCAGATTCACCATGGAAGTGGAGAAAGATGGTAAACTACCATTCTTAGATATTCTGTTTGAGAGGAGACCTGACGGATCCTTGGGACATTCTGTCTACAGGAAAGCCACCCACACAGATTCCTACTTGAAACCGGATTCCCACCACCACCCATCTCAAAATAATTATCTCATCAAAACGCTATACCACAGAGCTCATGGCATTTCTGACCAACACCACCTGGCCAGTGAATTAAGACATGTACATCGGGGCCTCAGGATGAACGGATACTCTGACCGCACCATCCGCCAAGCTGTTTCTCCCACCATACAAAAACAGCCACATGAAACTACGATCAAAACTATCACGTTGCCATACATAGCAGGCGTGACCAAAAAGATCTCCAAAATTCTAAACAAACATAAGATCCAAGTCCGATTCAGTACAGTGTATAAAATCCGTGATCTGATTCCATCTGTGAAGGATGTCGTTCCTGACTTACAGTACCCTGGATTCTACAAACTGAGTTGCAGTTGTGGTGATTGCTACATTGGAGAAACGAAACCTCATGTCTCTGATCGTGTCCGCGAGCACAAGTCAGATCTGAAACATGGCAGAACTGATTCTTCGGCCGTTGCCGATCATTGCTACAACTCTGTGGGCTCTCATGAAATTGTCTTTTCCATCTTTCTCCACTTCCATGGTGAATCTGATGGATGGGTGTCTGGAATTGATGTCGTCCAAGAAGTGGTTCAATGCTGGGAGGCCATGTGGCCAAATGACATGGATTGAATTCGGATGTACCTGCGCTGGTTAGACATTGCCTCACCAACACTTATTTTACCTGGAATGGCACCTTCTACAAACAGAATGAGGGCACCCCTATGGGCTCCCCCTTGTCACCAGTGATAGCCAACATGTTCATGGAAAAGTTTGAATCAGACGCCATCCAGACTTCCACCCTGTGTCCTTCCCTGTGGAAGAGGTATGTGGATGACACTATAAGTTTTACCCACCAAACAACATAGCAGGAGGCTGTTTCTTCCTGACCTGCTTTTGTGCTTTTACCATCTACATGGCAGAGGCTCGGTCTCATTAGCAGCAGTTGCACTTTAACAACTCTGGAACCCCCCCCCCCCCCCTCTCAGCCAGTCTACATAACAAAGGCTCAGTCCTTTGTTATGTAGACTAGCCGTAGTCTCAAGCCGCACCTTACCATAATAAAGGCTCAGTCCTTTGTTATGTAGACTAGTCGTAGTCTCAAGCCGCACCTTACCATAATAATAAAAAGGGGGCCTGTCCTGGCCCATCCCCCCCCCCCCTCAACCAGTATATATACGGGGTAGTATCTCTTGGAATCTCGCATTTACTTGATACAGCAAGCGTGCTGTGACGGTTCCACCTGAAGACGGAAGCTTGTGTTGCCTCCGAAAAGTTGTGATTTTTATTTTATTTTACTTTTATTAATTTTAAATTTTTACCTACGTGACTTTACCGAAATAACCTAAGAATATGACTCTCTTGAAGGTGGGCGAGGCCAAGGGTGGGGCCAGCCATGACCCGGGAGCATAAAAGCGGGGTCCCCACATGGACCGGGATTCAGCGTTGCTACCGTCATTTGAAGATCTACATTCTACGTCGAAGAAGAGTCTCCAACACATGGATCCGGACCCGAGCCGGAGTCCAGCCCATTGTAGCTAACTCCCAGTGTGTTAGTGTAGTTTAGCCGGGTAGTCCACCACCCGAGGCTGTTATCTGGTAAGGGGGCAGCTACCCCTTTGTGTATTACGTGTTGGTGTAATAAATGTGTTGCCTCTAAGAAGTACGTCTGCGACTCAGTTGAACCCACTACACAAGTCCCCAAACACTGACACGCCCTATCACGTACCTCACAGCTATACTCACGGCGTCGCAAAGACGTTGTGAGAGTCGGAGGGGGGATGACGAAAAAACTTTGCCTATCACTGCCTCGTAGCAGCATTCGCTGGCATCACACAGATGCCGCGAGCGGCTCCAGGAGACAGGATGGCGGGGGGGGGGGGGGGGGTCTTGGCCACCAAGCTGTTGAAGATGAGATCCGTTTTAAACGTTTTTGCCTCCCCTTTTTATGCCCCTCCACTTCAAAAATCCAGGGTGATGTTATCCTACGCAGCCAATCATGTGCCTACCTGTTTCAATTGTTTTTCTTCCCTTACATGGAGCGTTACCTGGAAGGGCGTCCGGCTGGCGAATATACACCCAGCCAGTGTGCATTCGGTCTGTGTCGCTGGAATCCCCCGACCTCATTATCTGCTCTGCTCGCTTAATATTTCACCCCAGCCCCCTCCTCGATGTCATGCATGACTCATTGCGACTGGCCCGGTGAACTTTTTTGTGCCCATACAATTTTAAGCCAATTTCGGGGCACCGCAATGTCACTTGTCCTGTAAGGGTTGGCCAATCTCTTGGCACCGGGAAACCTCGGGACTTCCCTCCTAAGGGCCCTTCGGATGAAAACCCGTTATGCCAGGCAATCCCCTGCTGGGACACTACGTGTGTGTGCTGCATGTGTGTGTGTGCTCAGAGTGGGGGCTAGGGGGGAGTCGCGGCGCTTGCGGAGTTGCTCTGCGGCCATGGCACCACATAGCCCCCCGAGGTACCCGTCCCCGTCTCTGTCCCGGGCTTGACTGGTGCACCTCGCCTGGGTCGCTCCAACCAGGTAGTGCCGCGGCGTGCGTGGAACCCACCCAGCCCTTGTTGCTGGTTTCGTGGGTGGTGGCTCAGCTTTCCAAGGCCCCTGCGGTGGTCTCTGTCTCCATTCCAGAGGCGCCTCCTGCCCTTTGGCATCTGCTGGCTGGGGAACAAACTCAGGGGCAGATGGGTTTAGGTGCCGCCGCGCCCGTCGCCTCCTTGCCAGGCCGGGGTCGGCTGGGAACTTGGGCCTAGTGGGGCCCTTGTATGGTGTGAAGCCATCAGGTATGGGGGCATGGGGGGTTCCGGGGTTTCAGGGTACCTGAAGGGCGGGCGCTTCCCCCGCCGGGGCCTCCCTCCAGGGTTTTAATCGGCGAATGTTAACCACCGTTTCTCGACCCCATTCCCCGCCCTAGATCAGCACCGTCCAGGGGGAGATCTGCCACCACGGTTCAGGGTCCTCGCCAGTAGGTGGTCAGCTTCCCCACCTGTCCGGCCCCTATGTGCGGGGTATGCAGCCATACCTTAGAGCTCGTCGAGTAGAAGAGGGGCTCTACATGGGGACAGGCGCCCTGCTCTTGCCGCTGATGCGCGGCCTTCCCCTGTTGATAGGCCCAGCCACGAGACCCTCACAGCGTCCCCATCAGGTGCTCCACGGGCTGGCTCCCTTCCTCCGGTTGTGGTGGAAGAACACCGAACAACAGGTCTGCCGGTAGGCGAGACTCACGACCAAACATCATTAGGAACGGGGTCTATCCCGTAGATGTGTGTACCGTGGTGGTATAGGCGAACAGTGCGTAGGGGAGGTATTCATCCCATTCCTGCTGATTGGCGCCCACCCTACGTTTGAGCTTTCCGGCCAAGGTCTGGTTCATGTGCTCCACCATACCATTCGCTGTGGGGTGGTATGCCGTGGTTCGGGGCCACTGCCTGTCGGCAGCACCCCCTCTGTGAAGCACGGGCAGGCCTCCTCAGCCCATATCTCGGAGCACACCGCAGGTCACCTCGACAACGCGTCCGTGTTTGTGTGCATTCGTCCAGCCCTGTACTCGATCTGCAGGTTATATTCCTGCAGTTGCGTCAGCTACCGGGCCATCTGCCCCCGTGGTTCCTTAAAAGTTAGGAGGAACTGCAGAGAATAATGGTCAGTGCGCACGCGACATTTCCGGCCATACAGATACGGCCGGAACTGTTTGCACGTTAAAATTACGGCATACAATTCCTGACGGGACACAAAAAAGTTCAGTTTGGCTCCACTCAGGGTCTGGCTGGCGTATGTGATGACCTGCTCTGCCCCATCCTGCACCTGTGACAACACAGCACCCAACCCACTGCTGCAGGCATTGGTGGTCAGGATAAAATCTGTGGAAAAGTCAGGGAAAGCCAGGGTGAAGGTATGGGTGAGGTGGTCTTTGAGGGTGGTGAAGGCCGTCTGGCAGGCCTCCGTCCAATGGTAAGGGTTCTTAGGGGAAGTGAGTTGGGTTAGGGGACGTGCAATCTCGCTGAATTCCTTCACAAATCGACGATAATAAGTGGTTAGCCCAAAAGATGACTTTATCTCCATCAGGTTCCTCGGCCGCAGCCACGTAACTTTTCCGGGTTGGTACGTACCCCTGCCTTGCTGACGCGGTATCCGAGGTATCCCACCTCGCGCTGCACAATATAACACTTACGCGGTTTGAGCTTGAGAAGGCAGCAGTGTTCAGACAGGGACCTACTGAACACTATCACGTCATCCAGATAAATCAGGCACTGTTCCCACTGCAAACTCTTCCATCAACCGCTGGAACGTCGCAGGCGCGTTAATGAGTCCGAATGGAAGCACTCTGAACTCGAACAGTCCCATCGGAGTGGTAAATGCGGTCTTCGGCCGATCCTCCTCTGCCATCTCCACCTGCCAGTACCGGACACGAGATCTAGGGTGCAGAAATACCATGCCCCCACGAGGCTGTCAAAGGTCTCATCGATGTGGGGGATGGGGAAGGCGTCACTGAGGATAACCGCGTTCAGCTTTCGATAATCAACGCAGAACCGGGTCAACCCATCCTTTTTCATCACCAGCACAACCGGGGCAAACCAGGGGCTCGCTGAGGGCTGGATTATGTAATCAAGGAGCATATCCGTGACCGCCTCTTTAATCTGGGCCCGTTCGGGTGTGCCCACTCGGTATGCAGGGAGTTTAATAGGTTGGGCTGCATATGTGTCAATTTGGTGCTTGACGAGGTCTGTCCAGCTAACATCCGAATCGTACTCACTAAACACGTCGGCGTACTCCCGTAGTAACCCGAGCAGCTGATCGGCCTCCACCTTGGTTAAATCCGCCCAGGGTACCTGTAGTGCGTCAAGCAGGGGGATGACCTCCGCTCTGGGAATCAGGCTGACCTGCCACGTCAGGTCCTGGTTGTCCTCGGGGCGGCAGGGGTCCTCAGTCCAGAGGGCGAGCACCGAGCTGCTAGAGTGGTGTGCGTGCAGGGGGTATACTGTGGCTACCGTGGTGTGCCATTACAGTGTTACTGGGGTACTGTGGGGGTTAAAAACTCACATAAACAGCCAGCCCCCCTCAGCGTTTACCAACGTGGCCGACCCTCCAACCCCGGACCGTACCACTAACTCCAGGTGAGGAGTCAACATTATCTCACCCGATGGCCGGTGAGAGGGGTCGGTGGGGGGGCTTTGCTACCGGCAACAGCATCTTCGCGAGGGGGCCGACGCCAGGATAGCAGCCACGGACTTGAAGCAGGGGCGACTTGGTGCCTGTCCAAAGAATAGAATCTGCTCCCCGCTGCCCTCCACGGTGGCGCATCGCTGGCGGGACTGCACGTTGAGCCCCAACTTTTCCAGGTCAGTACCTGCAATACACTCGTGGCATAACACACTCGACACATAGAACTCCTGGGTACACACATTGTGTCCGAGGTGGACCTCAAGGGTGACCATCCCCAGAAGTCCCATCCCAGCTCCACTTGCAGTGTACAGCGCGCGATCCGTGGCATGTCGGTGGCCTACGTCAACGCCGACCACGCTACAGTGTGTTGCACTCACGAGTGAGGCTACCTCCCCCATATCCAGCAGAATCCGGGTACACCGCCCGTTCACCTGCCCTTCCACCAGTGACGTGGCCCCCATTATTTCTGCCACTAGCTCCTGCAGCCAGTCGCCCGCAGTCACCGCGTTGTTGGGTGTTGTTGCCGATATCTGCGTGGGGTCACTCGCTCGCCATTATCATTACAGTTTATTTGTCTTGAAGAAGTGAGGCTGGGGGGGGGGGAAGTAGGCGGGGCTAGAAGTGGGCAGCTGGGGACACGGGGGAAAGTAACTCGGAAAAATAGACTCGTACCCGGCAGGTATGTAATGAGTGGCTCCGACACGGTAAAAGACTTGAAGTTGTTTATTAATACATTTTCGGTACAGACTTGTTTCTCTCTCTCTCACTGTGGATGTCCACCCGCTTGGGTGGCTATGCTGCCCCACGCTGCGTGGCGCTCACTAACACACCCGCTGGCTGACGGCGTGCTAGGGAGCGGCTGAGCAGCTGGAGGTCGAGCCGCCATGTGGCAGGTGGAGACGGCGGGGCAGGGGAGACGGCGGGGCAGCAGCGACGGGGAGCTCTTCTTGATCTTCGAACACCAACCCCTAACGTTGCTGCGCCCCCGGCTTATATTCACTCTCCGGAGGCTAAGCCCCGCCTCTGGCCACGCCCCTCCTGGAACCTTCGGGAACATTCCAGAGGCTTCCCTGGTGGATCCGCCCCATCACCTTTCACCCAGCTGTAATGCCCACTATAGATAAACATAGCCTGTATAAAGTAATATACCCCCCACAATAATCCAGGAGATGGCACACTCTTATTACATCACCCCCCACCGCCCCCCCCCCCCCCCGTGATAAATTAATTCCTCAGTTTCATCCTTAAGTTAATTAATTAACTGATCTTCCTCCAGGAGTCGCCTGTCTAAAGACCAGAAGCTGTTCTCAATCTCATCCGTGTTTAATTGGATTACCACCAGTGCATGGTCAAAGAATTGCATATCTAAAATATTTGCCTTGGTGAGGTGTGGTAATAAAGGTCTGGAGATGAGAAAGTAATCAATTCTGGAAAGTGTATTGTGTGCTCTGAAGATGTGAGTGAAATTATTTTTCGTTGGATGGAGGGTCCAGGAGTCCATCAGTTGATGCTGGGAGACGATTTCCGGTAGTAGTAATCTTTGAGGACCGTTCGAGTCCATCCAGGTCGAATGTGACTTGTCTCGGAGAGGGTCCTGGGCTAGGTTCCAGTTATCTCCCACATTAATTTCCCCTGTTCTTGAATTGATCGGTGGGGGGTTATAGACATTCAGAAGCATAATTTATTTTCTATGGAGCTTTCCTGCAAGGAACACATACCTCCCCTGGGGGTCCAATGTTATCTTTTGTGAGGTCACATTTTTTTTTATTCATCAGGATAACCACACCCCTACTGCCTGTCACGTAAGAGGCATGAAACACCTGACCTACCCAGTCCCTTCTGAGTTTGTTTCGCTTCCATTTTAGGAACGTACGTTTCCTGTAGAAATGCAATGTCAGCCTTGAATTTGTTCAAGAAAGATTACGTTCAGTTTAACCACTGAAGGGGATTCTGCCACGGTCACCTGAGGCCAGGCGAGTGGGACTGATGGTGTAGCACGAGGCATTACCCTAAAAAGCGGTCTCAGGACATGGAGAGAGACCTTCGTTGATGGCCATCCCTGTGAGGGAAGTGAGAATACGGTGGGAGGAAAAAACAACGGAATAACAAACGGGGTCTCTCCCAGAAAAAAAACCCCATGGGCTCAACTCCGACCCCTCACCAGAAAATATGCCTCGGCTTCTGGTGAGACCCGAATGCAATGCATAGGACCGGAGTTTATACAGGTAGGAACAACAGTTCCACACTGCCCACCAGGGATTATTTGTCTGTCGTGCATAGCCCCTGCCAAACATGTACGCTCCCGGATTGGTTGAAGTGCATCACGTGACCGCGAGCTTTCTGTCGTGCACGAATGCGCTGTCCAACCAAGTTCCTACCTGCCCACTCCGAAGGAACGTGTTTTATTAACAGAACACAACTTTATTCGATAGAGAGAATGGCAACAACATTCCAAGAATCAGAGAACCAAACTTTCCATCTACTGGACTGGGGGATATATCTGAGGGAGGGAGCTAAGCAAGACTTCCATTAGCGTTACCATAACCCCGCTTACTCATATTTGCCCCATTAACGAGGAGGGGGGAAAGGAGGGTTGCTGAGAGGGGTGGGGGGGGCAAGGAGTGAGATGCGGGATAAAAGAGTGTGCGAAAAGAGATTGGCAAGGGGGCTCTCCTCATCTGCATGATCCCGAGGTGGATAATTAAGGGATGGAGGGGTGGGAGTGAGAGAAGAGCCATGGGGGGGGGGGATGTGAGGGGGGGTGAATGTCTCATTATTTTTAAAACCCAAGACTCAGCATTCCTTGTCCGAATCTGACTCTGACGTGGCGGGGAGATGACAGAAAAACTTTCACCCCATCCTACTACGGAGTGAGGGGTGGCACGGAGCGCTCCCCCACCCGATGCTGTGGAGTGATAGAGATGTTGCGGAGAGAGGGTAAACCCCGACACTCTGAAGTCAAAGAAAATTAGTGCTTGTCCCCCTTCTGGTTCGGGGTCCTGGGTTTGTGCTGAGGGGGGGGGGAAATTAGATATATGTAGTTTGGGTTGGTTCTCCCCCTAATACAGGGGGCCCTTCTGAAGAGGGGTGGAAGGTTATGGAAGGGGTTCGTCGTTGGGGCACCTCAGTATAAGGGCAGGCCACGCTAGACTGCCTCACAGGGACTTACGCCTCCCTATCCTCCCCCATACCTCTCCTCCCCACCCCATAGACTTGTACTATCGCTTTGGGACTGATTGTCGAGGAGCCAGGGGAGTCCGGTCCCACGAGGGCTTCTGGAAGGTGCTTGTTAGGGTCCCCTGGGAAGAGCTCCCTTCCACTCCTTCCGGGATGCAATACGCGTTAAGATTATTCTCCCGACCCTTCACATACAACCTGTTGAATGCTACCTCCAGTTCCAAGAGCCTGGCTTTGAGTTTTTACCATGCCACCTTGAGTTTCAATGGTGGATAGCACTTTGGTCACCCTTTCTTGCTTCTCGACTCTTCCACAGGCCTTCCTCATTCTCTCTTCTAGTCCATGAAGGATGTTGACGATCAGCTCCACTCTTTCCAGTACGGTTTGTAGCAACTCTTCCAAACCTTTCCTTGTAGTATCCGGCCTGATCTTGACTGGATATTTCGGCAGGAATGATGCCTTGGCCTTCTTGCTGGGGACTCCGGCTTTCATTTCGAGGCAGGCGTTTTGTGTCTGCAAATACAGGGCAGTTGATCTTTTCTTCTTTGATATCAGAGATCTGTTGCATTACCATGAGGTGTTTGCCTATTATTTTATTTTAATTGCGTGGTCGTGAGATTCGATCCTTGATGGTTTTCCAACCATTGGGTACACATTTTATGAACACGAATGCTTGTATGGACACTTGTTTTGAGGCGTTAGCCTGGTTGTTTACTTTTAAATCGCATAACCTTGTGATATCGCTGGTGCTTTGAAACTCATTTAGTACGGATTGTTGAGTACGGATATTTGTATAGGTACTGTAGTTCCACTCTAATAAGTATTGTAGGATTTCAATGTAAGTTGCTGCTGCCTGGATCTGCCCGAGCTGCTGCTCTCTGGATCTTCCAGAATTGCTGCTCCCTGGGCCTGGGCTTCTACTCCCTGGCCCTGAGCTTCTGCTCGCTGTGCCTGCTTGAGCTGCTGCTCTCTGGGCCTGGGCTTCTGCTCGCTGTGCCTGCTTGAGCTGCTGCTCCCTGGGCCTGGGCTTCTACTCCCTGAGCCTGCCTGAGCTACTGCTCCCCAGGCCTGAGCTTCTACTCCCTGTGCCTGCTTGAGCTGCTGCTCCCTGGGCCTGGGCTTCTACTCCCTGTGCCTGCTTGAGCTGCTGCTCCCCGGGCCTTCCTGAGCTGCTGCATCCTGGGCCTGCCTGCGCTGCTGTTTAGCGCATCTGTGCTGGCAGAGAGGCCAGTGGTTCAGCATGCCTGTGCTGTAGAGGCCCTAGCAGCACCAGCAGCAACACCAGCAGCGCCGGTAGCACCAGCATAAATGCCTGCTCCTAGTCTGTGGTCAGTTGCTGTCTTCACCTGGCCTGCTACTGGTATACGGCCTGCTGGTGGTATACGGGCTGCTGCCATGAGCTTCAATATGCTGAGGAACACTCACTCTGAATTACTTTCACTCAAATGTTACTTTTGCAAAAAAGTATCATTTGCTGTGGTGCCCTAAGTACATTCATAGGAGTTCTGGTCGCAATTACTGAAAATACTGGAAACTCGATCTAATCCATCGGGTCTAAAATATACACCGCTCAACACGTCATACTTTACTGGACTACAGAGGTATTGATCACAAGTATTTATGTTACCTTTCCCCACTCCATCCTGTCGATGTTCCTCTGACACAAATCCATTACTATCAGAGCCCAAGGAGGCCTGTAAAGATCAATTTGGCACTATTCAATGTTTGTTCACTCAGCAATAAATCATTAATCATAAATGACCTCATTACGGAGCGTAAGTTAGATTGCATGTTTTTAACATAAACTTGATGAAATAATGACGGACCTGTCATGCTGATTTCACCCGTGTGGTATCGTTTTTCACATTCTATAAGGCAAGGTAAATAATGTGGGGGTACGGCTGCAATTTTTGCTAATACCCTCAATTACAGGGTGATTTCTATTGGTGAATTCTGCTCCGTTGAACATCATGCTATTTTATAAAAAAAAATCATTCCCCTGTGCTTGCTATAACCATATATATACCATACTCTTTGGTTCTTTCGGTAAAGTCACGTAGGTATAAAATAAAATAAATCACGACGTTTCGGGCGCAACACAAGCGTCCATCATCAGGTGGGAAAGCATGGTCTGCTGGGGGGTTTGAAAAGGGTGTAGCTCAAGGGTCATAAAGAAGTGGCTGGAGCTAGTGATGTTAATGTGAGAAGTTAGCATGTAAAAATAAGCTAGGAGAGTGGCCTCCTAGACGAGGGCACGGAAGTGGCTATGTTAATGCGAGGGATTAGCATGATGTTAATGTGAGAAATTAGCATGTAAAAGTAAGCTAGGAGAGCGGCCTCCTAGTCGAGGGCCCGGAAGTGGCTATGTTAATGTGAGAGATTAGCATGTAACTGTAGAAAAGGAGAAGAGCGGCCTCCTTTTGAGGAGGCCGCCCTCGTCTAGGAGGCCGCTCTCCTAGCTTACTTTTACATGCTAATTTCTCACATTAACATCATGCTAATCCATCACATTAACATAGCCACTTCCGTGCCCTCGTCGAGGAGGCCGTTCTCCTATCTTACAGTTTTATGCTAATTTCTCAAATTAGCATCACTAGCTCCGGCCACTTCTTTATAACCCTTGAGCTACACCCATTTCAAATCTTTTAAAACAGTCTGCCTCAGCAGCAGACCATGCTTTCCCACCTGATGATGGACGCTTGTGTTGCACCCAAAACGTCGTGATTTATTTTATACCTACGTGACTTTACCGAAAGAACCAAAGAGTATGGATTAATGCAGTCACGAAAGCTTCAAATCAAGATATATATACCTACTAAACAATGCCCCTCTTTCTTAAATGAATTTTCAGAATTGCTGTCGATTATCAGCACAAAATATAATAACATTATCGTAGGTTATTTCAATCTGCACATAGACAACGTGGTCATTTCCAAAGCCCAGGAGTTTATGAAGTTTTGAGTTCCATGGATTATATTCAACACACTAGTTATTACTCGGGGTCTAATAATAATTGATGTATTCTCCATTGTTGATGTGGCTCTTTCTGACCATTACTGTTTTTTCTCTGCATTGGTGTTCACGACACGGTGTAATAGTGAGCGCGTTGTTAAGAAAGTTGCCTTACCTCTGGAGTAGCTAAGAATTTAATGAAATGTATTAATGATATATTCCCACCTATTCTACCCTGCTCCTGTGATGATTTAGTGAATAATCTAAATACCAATCGATGCTATAGCACCAGCCCAGCCAAAAAAAGAATACCTGTGTAATAAAAGACTCGGACGCTTCTCTCTGTCCTGTGTCCTTTATTTGGGTTCGATCTCTTTTCCCTCACGGTACTCCCCTATATACTCTCCACTCTGCAGCCCCAGGCTGCTGTCGCTCACGTAGCCCAAACTCCCTCCTAGCAGCCCCGCCGCTGTCACGTCGTGCAGACCCCTGCTGCCGACTCCTCCCTTGCAGACCCGCTGCTCTCTGCAGCCTCCTCGCTGCTCCTCCTGCCCCGGGGTCGGTCACCGTTGGCCGACGGTGCCGATCCTCGTGGCTCGGGTGTGTGGCGACCTCGCCACTCTCTCTCACCCTTCGCCCTGCGTGGCCTCTCACTTTTCCCAGTCCCCGATCACTCCCGACTGCTTCCGGTTACCCCCCTTATAGACCCTTACCCTCTCCCCCACGTGACGTAACTCCTCCCCCCATGACGTCACTTCCGGGAGGTCGTTTACGCCCGCATTACACCACCCTCCCCCGTAGAGAAAATCCAGCCGACCTCGGCTGAACACAACTCTAATAAGCAATGCGAGCGAACACGACCGAATACGAAAAAGGACACAGAACACACGATAATATACGGAAAGAACAAGAACACAACACAATAATTAACGAAATGTGAGGGATTTCGAGCGGGTGCGGGTCGCCGGGCCGTCCCGGATGGTCGGTGGCCCTCCCGCCGAGCGGGAACGTGGCAGGGTTTTAAGAGCGACAGGCTGAAGTTCGTCTGTCGCTATTGGAGGCCTGGCAACGTCCCGGTCCCCTATTTTCGAAGGCGCAGCATCAGAGGCGTCCCGCGATCGTGTCCGCGGCGGGGTAGGAAGGGCTGCGGGCCTCAAAGGTTCCGCAGCCGTGGTAGGCGCACCCCGAGCTGGGTCTGCTTTCCCCTGCCGCGTCACGGCCGGCTCGTCTGTGAAAGGCACGACAGGCGCTCTAGCAAAGTCAGCAGGCACAGGCAAGGGCGAGTCGGCAGCAACAGACCCCGGCAAGGCAACCTCAGGAGATGACGCATCCGGTCGAGGGGCCACGTATGGTTTCAACCGAGATGTATGGACGAACCAACGCCGAGAACCAAACAGAACACGCGCCGACTGTGGGTTGGGAACCTCGATGAGGCGAACCAGCCCTTGCCATGGCTTATGTAATTTAAGAGAGGTACCTGGCCGCACCTGTGGACAATGGAGCCAGGCCAGGTCCCCCGTTTTCCAAGGGCATTCCCCTTTTCAACGTCGCGCACACCGCTCGTTCCGAGCCTGGGCTTTGGCCGTAGCCATGCGAGCCTCCACCCGCGCCTCAGTGACTCGGCGAACGGTGTCCTGAATGTAATCAGGAAGAGGCTTGACAGGTCCCCTCGCCTCGGTTCCCAACTGTTCATTAATCGGCGGTACGTTTTCACGACCGTACATTAGAAAAAACGGCGAATATCCTGTAGCCGCATGCGGCGTCATCTGGTATGCTGAAAGCACCCCAGGGATATGCAAATCCCAATCCGATTGTTTTTCACTAACCGTATGGCACAACATGGCGGACAGGGTCCGATTAAGCCGTTCCACCATACCATCCGTTTGTGGGTGGTAGGGAGATGTCCGTATTTTTTTTGTACCCAGCGCCGCACACACCTCCCCCAACAATTTGGAGGAAAAATTCCGGCCTTGGTCTGTAAGGAGCCTCTCCGGCGCCCCTTTGTCCATAACATACCCAAAAAGAAAGGCGTCCGTGATAGACGCCGCTGACTGGTCAGGCAAAGGCCAGGCCATCGGCCAGCGGGAGAGGTACTCCACCCCTACCAGCAAATATTTATTTCCCCTAGCGGATGGCGGAAAGGGTCCCCAAATATCTAACGCCACCAACTCATTAACTCGAGACACCTGGATGGATTGTATCGGCGGTACATATGGATGTTTAGGCGGCTTACGGCGGGCACAATCGGGACACGCGCGAACGTGCCCGACGACATCCGTCGTCATGCCGTGCCAATAGTAGTCTCGCTGCAGCATCAATAGCGTCTTCTGCACCCCCAGATGTAAAAGCGTGTCACAATGCAGAGTCCTAATCAATTCGTACCGCAATGATGCCGGTACAACCAGACGCCAGCGTTCCTGCATCCCTTCCCTCCACATCAGCAAGCCATCACGGAGAGCGGTTTCCGGCACGCCGCCCGCACAGAGTCGCCCACTCCCCTTGACAGGCCGCTTACGTAACGTTACCAAGGAATCATCCAACATCTGTTCCCGAATCCACACAGACCTCGGGAGATGTAGAATGCCATTAGCCGGTCCCCCATCAGCCGACCCCGCATCAGCCGGCCCCGGCTCAAGTGGAGCTTCCGGCACTTCGACTGCCAGCGCGACAGGCGGAGGGGGGTGCTGAATCGGGCCACACCTATGCGTCCCCGACGCACATGCGCAAGGGGATCGCTGCGGCAGCCTGGAAAGTGCGTCCGCATTAGCGTGACGCACTCCCTTCCGATGGTGAATTTGGAAGGAAAATTCTTGCAGCGTGTCCAACCATCGCGCCAGCTGGCCGGATGGTTGGTCCATTTTAAGAGCATACTGCAAGGCCGCATGATCCGTGCGAACAATAAACGAACGACCGTACAGATACGGTCGAAATTGGCGGAGAAAAAAAACAATAGCCAAAAGTTCCCTGCGAGTGACACAGTAGCGGGTTTCAGCGGGAGACAAAACCCGGCTACCATACGCGACCACGCATTCTACACCATCTTTGGACTGAGATAACACCGCCCCAATACCCGTGTCACTCGCATCCGTATCCAGAATGAAGGGATGCGCAAAATCCGGATAATCCAACGTCGGTGCCGTAGCCAATAGATCGCGTAGGCCTCGAAACGCTGCCTCATCTGGGGGTCCCCAAGCAAACTTGTGTCCTTTACCCGTCAGGAGATGCAAAGGCCTCGCGATCATAGCAAAATTTGGAACAAACCTCCGATAATATGAGGCGAACCCCAAAAACTGACGCACATCCCCCACCGTGACAGGGGTTGGCCAGTCACGGACGCACGCAGTTTTGTCCGGATCCGTGGCCACCCCATCCGCACTGACGATGTGCCCCAAATAACGCACGGAGTGTTGCAGCAGGTGACATTTCTTGGGCTTAAATTTCAAATTAGCAGAACGCATCCTGGTGAACACGGCCTCCAACCGCGATAAATGCTCGTCAAATGTGCGGCTGAAAACGATAATATCGTCCAAATATATAAGACATGTCTCCCACTGCAACCCCGTTAATACCAACTCCATAAACCTCTGAAAAGTGGCAGGGGCCGCATTCAGCCCCATCGGAAGACAGTTAAATTGAAATAACCCCTGCGGCGTACGGAAAGCAGTCTTTTCTCGCGAGGACTCGTCGAGGGGAAGCTGCCAGAAGCCCGAAGAGAGATCTAGCGTTGAAAAGAACTTCGCCCCCGACAAGGCATCGAGAGAGTCGTCCATACGCGGCAGGGGATACGCATCTGCCACCGACACCTTATTTAATTTACGAAAGTCTACACAAAATCGCAATTTGCCATCTTTTTTCTTGACCAAAACAACAGGTGCGCCCCATGGGCTGTTAGACGGAGATATTATGTCCGCAGCCAACATGTCATCCACTGCCCCTCGAACATGCTCTCGCTCAGCCGGACTCATCCGATGCGATTTCAACCGAATAGGGGCAGCGTCCCCTGTGTCAATATGATGGTAAAGCAACGAGGTGCGTCCTAAGTCCAAATCATCGGAACTAAACACATCAGAATACCTCAATAACAATTTACGAATCGCACAACGCTGTTCCCCAGAAAGAGCTGAATTCTCCCCACACAATTCAGCAATCCAGCGGTCATCCACAGCTCCGGGCCCCGAAACACCTCCAACAACCCCCCGGCCGGACAGATCATCATGAGCTGTAAACGCAGTAGTGGCATGTGCCACAACGGTACCCGCCGGCACACACACGCTTTCGGCACTCGCGTTAAGCACCTGCAAAAACGGCTGCTGGTCTGGCCTAACAATAGTTTGTGCCCCAACTAGCACCGATCCACCCGTGATGGTGGCGGACGGTGACAACAAAACCCCAATCGCTCCTTGACGACCAGGTACAGGCTTCCGATAACGCAAAGGAATGAGAATCTGTGAGCCAGGTGGAATATCAACAGACACTTCGGACAACGCCTGCACCTGGGCGACAGGAGCAGGTCGCCCCCAGGGCGACGGCAAAAAGGCAATTTTACGGCCTTCCGGTAATTGAATGCAGTTCTCATTAATTCTAATTAAAATGGGCATTTTGGCCAGAAAATCGGTCCCTAATAAACAAGGAACCGCAAGAGACCTCGAAATTAACACAATTCCCGAGGCCGACACTCCCCCGATAGCAATTGTAGCGTACACCTGGCCCACAATGCCCATGCTACCCCCGTTCGCGGCGACGCAGGAAGCATAAGCCGGACTCACGGCCTCTGGTGGGATGTTCAAGAGATGGAATATTACATCCGAAATAATGGTCGCGGACGCTCCGGAATCTACCAAAATCCGTACGTCCACCCCTTGTATCGACCCAGGTACGGTTGACGAACCGGTAGCGGCCGCGACGACCCGCCGAGCCAACTTACGCCACTGCGTTACCGAACGACGGTCTCCCGTTATTAAAAACACCCGGATCGCATGACAACGGTGATGAGTGAGGTGTCAAGCCTTGCCCGGTGTCTGGTGCGCACCGACTTGCCTGTGCTGGCGAATCCTTCCTTGGAGCGGCCGCTGTCGAGGCCTCCTGCTGGGGCGGACCCGGGACGCGGGCCCAGCAGTCCCTGGCATAATGGCCCTTACGCCCGCAGCGGAAGCAGTCGATGTTGTTGCGCCTTGCTGCGGGCGCCCCATCCCGACGCGGCCGTGTCGGCGGCGCAGCCCGCGGCTCCGGCCACGGAGCAGCGGCAGCCGACAGCTCCTGCGGGCTCCTGTCGTCCGGCACATAAACAGCTTTCTTGGGGTCCCAACCCACGGCTCCCCCTTCGACGATGGGCCCACCCGTCCACGCCGTAACCTGCTTCCACCGGCGCAGGTTGAACTGGGCGTCCAGACACTTAGCCGCAGCCCGGGACGTGAGCTTCTCGTGACCGCACACCGGCATGGGAATGCCGAGATCCCGGGAGAACTCCAACATCTTCCCCAGGATGAGAGGTTCCAACAGGTCAGGCTCCATCTCCGGGTATGCGGCCATTGCCAGCTCCAGTACCGCGCCCCTATACGCCACCGGAGACTCCTCGGGTGCGCGTTGTCATTGCACAAACCGGCGATGAGCGTCATCCGGCGGCTCGTAAGCGTCTGCCATTTCGTCGAACACACCACGCAATGTTTTCTTCTTCGCGGCTTTTATAGAGCGAAAGAATCTAACGGACTCATCATCAAGGAGAGTCGGAAGAACTTCTAATGCCTCGGCGTCAGTCCACCTCGCCGAGCGCACCGCTGCCAAAAATCTGCAGGCGAACGCACTCCAATTGCCCCCGATGGAGAATTCCTTGACAGTCGTTAGGTGACGACTGCAACGCCTTGGCGCGTTCCCTCCAGCCGCTGACTCTTCCGGTGGCATGTTCAACATGGCGTCGCAGCGTGGTGTCGACAAGATGGCGGCCTTCCGTCGCGGAGGGCCCAAAATGGCGGCTTCCCGCCTTTCGTCGTGCGCCACGCCCAAGATGGCGTCTTCATGCCGCGTGGCTGATGGCGTCGACATTGAAGACAACCCGGGCTCCTGCGGACCACCAACATCGCCTTCCGACGCCGTCCTCGGCGTAACAAGCGCACACAACTGTGCAAGCACGTTCTGGAGAGTTTCAAGTTGCTCCGCCATCTGACTCCATCTCAAATCCGCGTCCTTCGGTGCAGACTGGTCCGCCGACGCGGCGACATCTTGGACCCGTGGACCCGCACTCGTCCCAGCACGGATCTCCTCCTCTGCCAGAGTCGAATCCACCGCAGGAGGAAGGTCATCGTCGTCGGAAGATGAAGCCGATGCCGGAGACGGAATATTCTTTTTTCTCAGTTGTTTAGCCATACCGTTACACTTCTGACACCAGTGTAATAAAAGACTCGGACGCTTCTCTCTGTCCTGTGTCCTTTATTTGGGATTGATCTCTTTTCCCTCACGGTACTCCCCTATATACTCTCCACTCTGCAGCCCCAGGCTGCTGTCGCTCACGTAGCCCAAACTCCCTCCTAGCAGCCCCGCCGCTGTCACGTCGTGCAGACCCCTGCTGCCGACTCCTCCCTTGCAGACCCGCTGCTATCTGCAGCCTCCTCGCTGCTCCTCCTGCCCCGGGGTCGGTCACCGTTGGCCGACGGTGCCGATCCTCGTGGCTCGGGTGTGTGGCGACCTCGCCACTCTCTCTCACCCTTCGCCCTGCGTGGCCTCTCACTTTTCCCAGTCCCCGATCACTCCTGACTGCTTCCGGTTACCCCCCTTATAGACCCTTACCCTCTCCCCCACGTGACGTAACTCCTCCCCCCATGACGTCACTTCCGGGAGGTCGTTTACGCCCGCATTACACCTGTACAGCCAAAAAAAAGTCTCCATGCAGAAATTAGAATATAAATGACCTTAAGAGAATATTCTTTGGTTCTTTTGGTAAAGTCAGGTAGATCGAAAAAGAATAAAAATCATACAAATAAAAAACAAAAACACTAATCTAGACTGTAGCCTGGTTCTAAATCGGAGTGTACTGGCAGTCTATAATGTAGGATGTAGCCTGGTTATTAAGCTGGGTGAGTGTACTGGCAGTTAACCTTAAGAGAAACTGTAGAAAGGCTGAACAGAAATGTAGAAAGACGAAATTACCTCCACTATCACCTCCTAATGGAGAATCTCACTACATGTAATAATGCAATTAGAAATGCCTGATGGGCTCATTTTCTAAATTGGTTGACGACAATCAAAACAATCTAGAGTGCTTTTCTCAACTATTGACAGCCTTGTTAATCCAGCCCTAAAATCCACTCTGACCTCATCTCCATATCTAAATGTGAAGAATTTCAGCACACTTCAGAGACAAGATAACAACAGCCAGAGTGGGTTTCAACCAAGTTACACATGACAGTGCCCCCTCTATATGAAACCACTGAGCTCCTTTTCTGCAGTTAACTGAGAGATGCCCAGGAAATAAGTAATGCACCTTAATCCTATTCCCACCACCTTTTTTTAAAAACTGTTTTTAATTGTGTGTCAGAGGAAGTGCTAGCTATTCAGAATCATGTCATGCTTACGGACATTTTCCCCCATGGCACTTAAAACCACCATGGTAAAACCCCTTCTTAAGAAAAGTAATCTGGATTCCGAAATGCTTAACAATTTCAGGCCGATTTCTATTCTTAATTTTTAAAGTGCAATTCTTAAGAAACTGGTTTTTAACCGACTCAATATTGACCTAAATGGCAACTGTATATTTGAAAATTTCTCGTCAGGTTTTCGTCCCCTCCATAGCACTGAGACGGCTCTAAAGTTGTTAATGATCTAAGAATGCACACTGCTGATAACGAGCTTTCTGTCCTTGTACTCTTATACCTGAGTGCAGCGTTTGATAAAGTTGATCACAGAATTCTCATTGATAGACTGCAGAAGTGGTTTGGCCTCTCTTGTACAGTAGTTAATTGGTTTAGGACCTCTCTTACCAGTAGAGATTTTGTTTCTCTTGATCTTTCCTCCTCCAATATGAACATCACATGTGGCATTCCGCAAGGCTCCATTCTGGGCTCTATTTTATTCAGTCTTTATATGCTGCCACTGGGGAATGTCATCAGGAGGCATGGGACTTGATTTTCATACCTATGCTGATGACACACAACTGTACATTTCAGTATTACCTAATGATGTCAGTCCCATCGATAACCTGATTAAGTTCATTGAGGATATCAACATGTGGATGTCACAATTTTTGCAGCTGAACAAAGACAAAACTGAGGTGCTGGTAATTGGAGAAAAAGCCCAGAGAAAAACGGCTCACAAATGTAAGCACGCTGACACAAAATGCCAAGACCAGGTTAAAAACTTCGGTGTGTTTTTTGACCCGGATTTGAACTTTGAAGCCCACATAGCAGAGACCAGAAACCAGCTACTAGCAAGAAGGCCTGATTCACTGCTGAAGTGTGGAGGAACCACACCCAGGGCTGCATGTCTCAAGCAGTGAAGCCCCAGAAACTGAGTGCTGTACCTGGGGCTGCGTGTGCTGAGAGGTGTGGGTGCATCTTCTTGGTTCTTTCGATAAAGTCACGTAGAAGGGAAGTAATAAAATAATAAAAATAAAACATAATAAAATTATTCTCACGACGTTTCGGCCACAACGCAAGTAGCCGTCCTCAGGTGAAAACCAGGTCTGTCGAGGCGACAGCGTCTGAATGAAACAGCACACGCGCTTGGAGCATGTATATGTAATGTAGTAACTCGGCGGGAGACGACTTCACGGGTAACACACTCTTTATTTTATCAAACTTGGTTACAGGTGACTAACACCTACTTTGTATCTCGGGTGACAAACACCCACTTAGCTACTTGGCGACTAACGCCCACTGAGCTACTCGGATGACCAACATCCACTTAGTACTCGGGTGACAAACACCCACTTAGCTACTTGGCGACTAACGCCCACTGAGCTACTCGGATGACCAACATCCACTTAGCACTCGGGTGACAACCACCCACTTAGCTACTTGGCGACTAACGCCCACTGAGCTACTCGGATGACCAACATCCACTTAGCTACTCGGCGACTAACGCCACTGAGCTACTCGGATGACCAACATCCACTTAGCTACTCGGCGACTAACGCCACTGAGCTACTCGGATGACCAACATCCACTTAGCTACTCGGCGACTAAGTCTTCAGCTCCGTCTTCGGGTCTTCAACTGGGTAACTCTTCCCGAGTGCTCTCGCGCGTCCCCCTTTATACCCCACCTGCGGACGTCGCTGCGAGCACCCACTTATTCGACCAATCGCCGGGCGCTGGCTACGATCCTCTTTTCCCACATCTCATCGTGCCTCACCACTCACTCCGCGCCGCCCCGTCATCTGTCACTCCCGGCGCGCGCGTCCACACCACGCCCACAACGCGTGCCCAACCCCGCACCCCGCGCCGCCCCGTGATCCATCACTGTCACAGTCGGCGCACGTCAATACCACCACTACATCACCCCCTACCACATAGCTCGCAGCCGCCCCGGCTGCTATAAAAATATACAAACCCCCCCTGTGTGCCCCGTAACACAACACAACAACAAGAACAACAACTAAGCTAACAACACAACACGACGCGAACACTACCATCCGCAACCCTCAACCAATGCCACCGCGACAATAGAACAATATATACAAACCGGCGAGTGACAATAGCAATGTGTATGCAAAAAAATAAATGGAAAATTTTTTTTTTTCTTTCGACTCGTGCAGTGTCCCCTTTTCTTCCGAGCGTCCCTACAACGGGACATTACCCCGGCAGAGGGGAACACCGGGCGAGCTCGGTGTAGAGCAAAAAAAAACCCGTCTTCATGAAAATTGTTGAGACCTAGCCCGAGTCCGCCTTGCCGGTCCGTCGTACGGCACCAGACGCGGTTGAACGTCCGGTGGTGCCGGCGGTTCAGGGAGACATCGGCCAGGCATCGAGGACTCGTGCGTGCCCCGGGGTTCAGGCTCTCGACGGTCAGCAGCCGTCAAGCCCGAGGCACCTGGGGGTGGGTCAGGTGGAGACACGTGAGGATCAGCCTGCGACACCTCCCTCCCCGAGTCGACGGTCACATCACACGCCCGGTCGTCACGGCACAGAACGGGGTCACACGGTGCCGCATAGGGCTTCAGTCGGGAGGGGTGCACATACCAACGGCGTTTCCCCCATTTAATCTGTATACTCTGGGGTCGTGCAACCCGCACAATTTCCACCGGTCCCCTCCAAGGTCTCAACAACTTGGGGGACGTAGCCAACGGTGCATGTGGACAATGCAGCCAGGCCTTATCGCCTGGTTTCCAATCATGCGTATGCACCCTCCGCTCATGCAATTTCTCGTTTGCAATTTGCCGCGACCGCGAATTCAACCTTGCCGCCTCCCGCGCTTCAGTCAATTTGGCGATATTAAATTTGATGTGGTCTGCCAATTTAGATTTTGCACGTGGCTGGGAAATCCCCAGTTGGACGTCTATGGCCGGATCGGCCTCCCGCCCATACATAAGAAAAAATGGGGAAAACCCCGTCGCCGCATGAGGGGCCATTCGATAGGCCGCGAGTACCCCCGGCACCTGTAAGTCCCAATCAACCTGATCGTCGCAGACCTGTTGGCACAACATAGACGTAATCGTCCTGTTCAGACGCTCAACCATCCCGTCAGTCTGCGGGTGGTAGGGGGAAGTACGCACTTTCTTTGTACCCAACAGGTCGCACACCTCGCGCAACAAAACGCTCGAAAAATTCTTCCCTTGATCCGTCAGCAAGCGTTCGGGGGCGCCCTTGTCCAACACATAACCCTGGACAAAGGCGTCCGCCACCGCCGCAGCCGACTGGTTGGCGAGCGGCCATGCCATAGGCCATCGGGTGAAGTATTCCACGCCAACCAGCAGGAACCTATTTCCCCTTGGTGTAACCGGAAAGGGCCCCAAGATGTCCAACGCTACCAATTCGTTTATACGCGAAACCTGAATGGATTGCAGCGGTGGATTAGCTGCCAATGGTGGCGGTTTCCTTTTGGCGCACCCTACGCATCCCTTAAGAATATTCGCCACGTCGTTACCCATCCCCGGCCAATAATAGTCTCGCTGGATTAGGGCGAGCGTTTTGTGAAAACCCAGATGCATGAGCCGTTCATGAGCTGCCAGAACAACCCTACCCCGCATAGCAACAGGCACAACGAGCACGTGACGCCGGGACATGTTGTCCCACCTCATCAAAAGGCCCTGTCTGCACACCCAGGAACCGACCTGCGCCTCCCCTTCTTCGGGAGCGCCAACTTTCCGACGCAGCGTAAGTAGGGAGCTGTCGGACATCTGGAGGCGGCCCCACTCAATGAGGGGCAACGACAACAGCGAATCCCTCCCCGTGGGGGCGTCCTCTCCCGGGGTGTCAGTGGCGGCGAGCGCAACTCCCGGGGTGCCGGCGACCGGGGGTTTGCACCGCGCTGATCCCAACAAACATGTGCAGTCCGTGCACGGCGGCAACCGCGACAAGGCGTCCGCGTTTGAGTGCCGCAACCCCTTTCGGTAAATCGTCGTGAATTGGTAGTCTTGAAGGACCTCCAACCATCGGGACAATTGGCCCGATGGCTGTGCCACGCGCATAGCGTATTGTAGAGCCGCATGGTCCGTCCGGACCGTAAAATGACGGCCGTAAAGATACGGCCTGAATTGCTGTGTAAAAAACACAATGGCTAACAATTCACGACGAGTTACGCAATAGCGTTGTTCTGCGGGGGAAAGAACCCTACTACCGTAGGCGACCACCCGTTCAACCCCCCCGACCACCTGTGAGAGCACCCCCCCGATACCCGTATTGCTGGCGTCCGTGTCAAGCAAAAACGGTTGTGTGAAATCGGGGTAACACAAGGGGGGAGCCTGCACCAAAGCGTCACGGAGGGAGCAGAACGCAGCCTCCTCTTCCGCCCCCCAGTGAAACCTCACACCCTTAGCCGTCAAAGCGTGCAGGGGCTTGGCTATGGTGGCAAATTGCTTGACAAAACGACGGTAATAGGAGGCAAAACCAATGAAACTACGAACCTCCGTGACCGAGGTTGGCGTTGGCCATGAGCTGACGCAATGCGTCTTAGCAGGGTCCGTCGAGATCCCTGAACGACTCACGATATGGCCCAAATACCTGACCGATTCCCGAAGCAGAAAACATTTAGCCGGTTTAAATTTAAGCTTAGCGGAACGCATCCTGAGGAACACCGCTCTCAGTCGCTGGAGGTGCTCCTCGAAAGTCCGACTAAAGACGATAATATCGTCAAGATAAATCAAACAGGTATCCCATTGGAGGCCCGACAAAACCAATTCCATGAGTCTCTGGAACGTGGCGGGAGCGGAATGTAAGCCCATGGGCAAACGGTTGAATTCAAATAGGCCCCCAGGTGTCCGGAAAGCAGTTTTAGGTTTAGACTCGTTATCGAGTGGCAATTGCCAAAATCCAGAAAGCAGATCGAGTGTGGAAAAAAACTGCGCTCCCGCCAAGGCATCCAGCGACTCATCCATCCTGGGGAGCGGATACGCATCCGCCATCGAGATTTTGTTTAAGCGGCGGAAATCGACACAAAACCGCAAGGACCCGTCCTGTTTCTTTACTAGGACAATAGGAGCACCCCACGGACTAGAAGAGGGCGAAATGATATCTGCCGCCAACATATCATTAACCGCCGATTGCACATGTTCCTTCTCGGCCGGGCTGAGCCGGAAGGGATTCTGACGAATAGGGGCCGCGTCCCCTGTAGCTATGTGGTGGCGCAACAGGTCAGTGCAGCCGATATCGTACTTATGTTTGCTGAACACGTCAGCAAACTCGATGAGCAAACCCCTCAATGCTCCCAATTGCACCCCGGACAAGTTAGCAGAACCCGCACACAGCGAGTCCAACCACTCAGTCCCCTCATCACTTTGAGGATGCGACTTGACAGTGAAATCTGCGTGAGCCACGAGCCGTTCCTCAACGGGTAGCGGCGCGGCGTGAGCCAGCACCGTTCCCTGCGCAATTACGGCCGGCCGCGACCCCGTATTCAGGACCATTACGAACGGCTCACTGTCCCCTCTCACCATGGTTTGAGCAACCGCTAAGTCGAGGCCCTTACTGGCTCTGTTTGACGGCCCCAACAGCACCCCCTGTGCCTCCGCACCCACCTCGAGTGGCTTCCTGAACCGAAGGGGTACTAACATTTGCGATCCCGGGGGCACCCGTACAGTGTGAGTCGCCAGCGCCTGCACCGTCGCACAAACCGTGCGCACTTTGGTAGGGCTCGACAAGAAGGCAACCCGCCGACCTGACGGAAGCTCTATGCAGGCCTGATCTATAAGAATTTTGATGGGCATTTTTGACAAAAAGTCCGTACCTAGCAGACAGGGAACGGCCAGCGATGATGATACAAAAATAGGGCCCGCTAATTTAATGTCACCAATGCAAATAGTCGCCCGAATCTGGCCGATGATCCCCAGGGATCCCCCATTCGCCGCATAAAATGGCACGTCTACCGGCAGAAGGGGTCTACTTTGGACGGGAAGAATGTTATAAATAAGGTCCGAGATGATGGTGGCCGACGCACCCGTGTCAACAAGCACCCGGACCTCAACCCCGTCAATGAACCCCGTTACCACGGACGACCCGGCCGACGCAGCCACGATCCTGTGGGCCAATTCGGACCACTCGACTGCTTGCGGGCCGCGTACGGACCCCCCTCGCCGAATTGAACCCCCGGCACCCAGCCGCGAACCCCCCACCGCGAAGCGGCGACCCGAATGTGCCGTGTTTGTGGACCGAACGTGTGAGGTGCCGCGACTTGCCGGGTTTTGTTGGGATGACTTGTGGCCCTGGTCGTCGTCCCGACGTGGTCCTGCGGCGCGCTGACGCGGGGCCCGGCACCCGGCTGCGACGTGACCCCGAAGGCCGCAGTTGTAGCAGACGACGGACGTCGTAGGTTTCGGTTGCTCCAGCTTGCGGGGCGAACGTGTGGGCGAACGACCTCCCGTTCTCCACTCCCCCGGACGCGATGCAGCGAAGGCCTGCTCCTGCACCGCAGCTGGCTGAGGTTCGGCGATCGTGGCGGCCAGTGCCGCGTTCCCCGGCCATTTGCAGACGACCCCCGGCTTGCGTTTGAGGACCTCGTACGCGTGAATGCTCGTGGCGATCGCCAGGGAGCAGATCTCCATCTCGTCTGCCACGTTGATGGGGACCCCCAACTCGTGGGCCAACACCAGCAGCTGCTCCGTCACCATGGCGTCCTTCCCCTCCTTATCCATGCGGGGAAAAGCCGCGTCCGCCAAGGCGAGTAGTGCCGTGCGGTAGGCTAGCGTCGTTTCCCCAGCCACCTTCCGCCGATCGTAGAACTGGTGGCGACACGAGGAGGGCGGCCCGAACACCTTCGCCATCAGGTGTAGTGCGGCCTGGAGCTTAGAGCGGGACGACCTTGCAGCAGATGTGAAGGCTGCAAGCGCGTCGTCGTCAAGCATCGCTGGCAACGCACGCAGGGCAGTGGTGTCGGACCACCCCGACATCTCCTGATGAGCGAGGAACCTTCGTTGGAAGGCTCCCCAGTCGCCCCCATCCGCCTTGAACGCCGACAGCGCGGGCAATCTTTGCTGGAGGACCCGATTGTCGTCGACGTCGGAGAGATTTTCCCGCGCTCCGCTGGAGTTGTGTAAAATGTCGGCTCGGTTGTCAGGCGCAAAATGGAGGGCTCCGGCGCGCGCTGATGACGTGGGCTGCGCTGCGCGGAGGTGTCCGGCCACGTGGCGTCCGTCTTTCCCGCCAATCGGTGGCGGCCCCCCAAAAACGGCGGCAACTTCCAGACTTTTGGCGCGAAGCGCCTTTTGGCGGGAATCCTCCAACGTCGCTTCCTCCACGACCCCCGCAGCCGTTTTTCCGCTCGCCGGAACGGAGATGTCGGCCAAGACAGCGGCGGCGGCGAGTAGCAACTCCGCCAACCGGGAGTGCGCGTCCTGGAGGCTGGTGTCGGAGGCCAGCGGAGCGTCGGCCATCACCGCGAAGTGCTGCATCGGCGGCAACTCCTCGTCCTCTACTCCCGAGGTCGGTGTCCCCGGTACGCCGTCGTCATCCCGACCTCGCTCGTGGGTACGGGTAGTCTTCCTTGTGTCCATACTTCTTGAAGACAGGTTTACTTCTGACGCCAGTTGTAATGTAGTAACTCGGCGGGAGACGACTTCACGGGTAACACACTCTTTATTTTATCAAACTTGGTTACAGGTGACTAACACCTACTTTGTATCTCGGGTGACAAACACCCACTTAGCTACTTGGCGACTAACGCCCACTGAGCTACTCGGATGACCAACATCCACTTAGTACTCGGGTGACAAACACCCACTTAGCTACTTGGCGACTAACGCCCACTGAGCTACTCGGATGACCAACATCCACTTAGCACTCGGGTGACAACCACCCACTTAGCTACTTGGCGACTAACGCCCACTGAGCTACTCGGATGACCAACATCCACTTAGCTACTCGGCGACTAACGCCACTGAGCTACTCGGATGACCAACATCCACTTAGCTACTCGGCGACTAACGCCACTGAGCTACTCGGATGACCAACATCCACTTAGCTACTCGGCGACTAAGTCTTCAGCTCCGTCTTCGGGTCTTCAACTGGGTAACTCTTCCCGAGTGCTCTCGCGCGTCCCCCTTTATACCCCACCTGCGGACGTCGCTGCGAGCACCCACTTATTCGACCAATCGCCGGGCGCTGGCTACGATCCTCTTTTCCCACATCTCATCGTGCCTCACCACTCACTCCGCGCCGCCCCGTCATCTGTCACTCCCGGCGCGCGCGTCCACACCACGCCCACAACGCGTGCCCAACCCCGCACCCCGCGCCGCCCCGTGATCCATCACTGTCACAGTCGGCGCACGTCAATACCACCACTACATCTATAAGCTGGGTTGGAAGGGGGGAAGAAAGGGGGGAGCCTTGAAAAAAGAATATGCATATCAAGAGGAATTTAGCATATTTATGGGAAATGCAGGTGTGTAATTAGTACTGCATATGCCCGTGCATTATGCAGGATTAGCAGCATCAAAGGGAGGGGGATAAGGGAAATGCAGGTATGTGATATGGGAAATGCAGGTATGTGAATAGTACTATTTATGCCAGTGCATTATGCAGGATTAGCAGCATCAAAGGGAGGGGATAGGGGTAGCATTAATGAAGGGAAGGAGTGTTAATAGTATGTAGCTGCAGTAACTAAAACCACCACGTAAACAACTAAAGTATAAACTACATATTATCATCTGTATACTAAATATATTCTACAATAAGCTGAGTTACTAACAGTAAGTAATACATTACAATTGTACGTCGTAAAAAATATATATAATATGCTTCCATCTAAACTTTATTCTCTTACGTCACACGAGTCTACACCGTACTATATACTGCCATAGACAAACCCAACATTAAATTATATACTGTATTGCTATAAACCATTGTAATATTACACTATGTATTATTCTACCCACCTTAATGTATATCACACTGCTGTATATTCACTATACAATTACGATACTATATATTACTTTGTACATTGTATTAAGCATATAAATGTTATACTATTTGTTATTATACACTGTACCATTGACCGTCGTGTGAAAGATACTAAGAGGAAGAGTAGTGGGAGGAAACTTGCAGCGGAGCAAAGAATCCATTTGTCATGCCGCCGCCACGAAGCCGTTCAGCAGGCGCCCCACCTACGACCTCGCCACCACCAAGCGACGGAGCCGACCCCGCGTCCCCCTCACCTCACCTCACATGAACACACCCGCACGCATTTCCCCCCCCCCCCCATAGAGCTGGAAGGGAAGGTCACCTGATCGACCGGTTTTTATCCGAGAAACCCTTATCGGGATTAACTCTCACGGTTTCCGGCGATCAGGGAATTGGATGACCTCCCCCGTGCTACGTGGCACCGCGGCGCTGCGACCGGCCTTAATATGGTGTGGTCGCGGCGTGGGGCATTCGGCCACCGTGGTTGAGGCGCATTTCCCCCCACACGCAAGTATCGACGGGGCAGGCAGAGGGAATAAGCATTGTGATGGAGGAGCATCATTAGAAAACACGCAGCGCATCTGAACTGCAATAATAGCGAAGGCGCACGGTGTGTGAGAAAGGGATTGATTGGAATTTGCGCCATGCAGGTCGCTCATTGATTAGCGGAACAAAGGCACCGCGGAGCCGCCTGGCCCGGGCGAGGGGGGCGCGTGCCATTGTTTGGAGTTTACGCCGCGCGGACAGAGGATTAATTAGCATAGCGAAGGCGCACGGTGCGTGGGAAGGGGGTAGGGGCCCGAGTCCGGGAATGAGGATAAATGGGGAGCGCAAAGGGGAAATCGCTCTCTTACTCCAGCGCCAGGCGACCAGACGCAGCTCCAGCCAGCGACCCGGACGTCCGTGCGACGCACCGAGGTACGCTGTTAGCACAAGGATCAGCGGACCGCCGTGGACACTTAACAGTGAGTAAGAAGGTGAATTAGAATCATAGCAGATAAATCGGGAATAGGTATAGAGGTATCAGCGTAGCCCAGCCTCGTCGACTCACTGATTTAACACCTGTCCCAGGTAGCAGACAATAAATCATTAATAGCTGATCGTGGCCTCGTGTGATCTCGTGTTATAAGTGTGAACGCGTGTGGTACTGTGTATGCGTAAGCTCGCGGCGTGCGTAATCGGCGTACCCCAGGTGCGCGATCATAACGTGAGCGGCCAGCGGGCGGCGAGCGCGGCGCAGAGCGGCGCAAGAGTGGGTATCGCGTGTGGAGCTGTATGTGTGTGTGCGCGCACGTTCACAACGTGTATAATACAGGTGCGCGATCCTAACGTGAGTGGTCAGGGTTGAGTGAGTGCCGCGCAGAGCTGTGTGTGGGTGTGCGCGTACGTAATTAACCATGCCTACTACGCGGACCCGCGGGGGAGGGGAATCCTCGAGCGACGGCTCTCACCCCATGGGTGAAGAACCCAGCAGCGGTTCGCCTAGCAGCGAGGGGGCGAGTAATGAGGTTAACCCGGCCGTTAGGGGTACCGAGGGAGGGATCTCGGGGGCCACCGACCCTCACAAATTGGTGTCAGAAGTGGGGTACGGACCCCCGCGTTACCTCACGCTAAAATAAGACTAATATTTACCGGCCGGGGGGCCCCTTCGTGGAAGGCATTCGCCCGCAATCTCTTAGGGGCCAAGGAAATTAATGGATGGATGGACGCGCAGGCAGTACGTCAACTTAATATGAATCTTGATGGGCGGGCAGCCGATTTTGTAGAAGTGTTACCCGCGAGCGCACAGACACAGCTAGAGGAGCTGATGCGCCGACTCGATCAGCGTTTTGGCACGCGTGACGAGGAGGAAGCAAAATCAGCCTTAGAGGCGCGCCGTCGCCAACCTCGCGAGGATCTACGTGATTACGCCGAGGATGTGCGCGAGTTAACAAAGATCGCACGCCCGGGGTACGCAACTGATGTTATTGAGGAACTGGCCGCCGAGAAAATCCAGCGGTACCTGTCTCGCACGGCGTGGTGGCAGCCAGACATGAGCTGCCCACGTCTTCCCTTTAACGCCCTTGTCGAGCGCGCACGTAAGTGTGAAAGAATTCACAGCGAACGCGCGCAGCTCCGGGGGCTGGGACGAGAGCGCGCCATTGCGAGCCTGCTCTCGGAAGACGAGGAGGAGGAACAGGAGCTCGCGAGGACGGTAAGGGGCCGGGAAAGAGAGCCTCCAGTGTCCCGCGAGACAACCCCGGGATGGGTTGCCGGTATACAAACGGGTATAAAGGATGTCTCCGGCCAGGTAACCCAGGTAGGCGACAGGGTAACCCAGGTAGGTGACAGGGTAACCCAAGTAGACAACAAGGTAACCCAAATACGGGCACACATGACTGCGCTGGAGACAATGGTAGAGACGGTCCAGGCCGAGGTAGGAGGATTAACTGGGAGAGTGGCTCGACTAGAGGCAGAGTCGGGGCAGCGGCGTGCCGGAGGGGGGATAGGGAACGGACGGGGGGGCTCCTACGGGACGGCCCCCCGTACGTGTTACCTGTGTGACCGGCGAGGGCATCTCGTGAGAGACTGTCCGCAGATCGCCCGCGCTAGAAACGCGCCGGGGTTAAACCCCCAACGCCCCCTAGAGAGTGGACCATCTAGGGGTGCAATCGAAGCGGTCCCGATGCAAAAAGACGGTAATAATGGCGAGCGAGTGATCCATAAACAGGTTACAACGACAACACCCAAGGGCGCGGGGACCTCGGGCGATTGGCTGCGGGAGCTGGTGGCAGGGATAACGGGAGCCACGTCGCTGGTGGAAGGCCAGGTGAACGGGCAGCGCACCCGGATCCTGCTGGACACGGGCGCCGTGGCCTCTCTCATGAGCGCCGCGCACTGCAGCATGCTCGGGGTGGACGTGGGCTGCCTGCAGGCCCCGGATCGCGCGCTGCACATGGCAAGCGGAGCCGGGATGGGGTTGCTGGGGAAGGTCTCCCTCGAGGTCCGTCTAGGAAACCAGGTGTGCACACAGGAATTCTACGTTTCGAGTGTGTTGTGCCACGAGTGCATTGCAGGAACGGACCTCCTGGAAAAGTTGGGACTTAACGTACAGCCCCGCCAACGATGCGCTACGGTGGAGGGCAGCGGGGAGCGGATTCCGTTCCTAGGACAGGAGCCGAATCGCCCACGCTTCACACCCGTGGCCGCTACGCTGGTGTCGGCCGTCACCATCGGGCCTCTCGCCGAGATGCTGGTGCCAGTGGCAACCCTCTCCACCGACCCAACCCACCGACCATCGGGCGAGGTAATGCTGACTCCTCACCCGGAGTTGGCATCGCGATACGGGGTGGTGGGGTCAGCCACACTGGTAAACGCAGATGGGGGCCGGCTGTTTATACGTGTGTTTAACCCACACAGTACCCCGGCAATGATACGACGACGCACCCCGGTAGCCACCGTACACCCCCTGCACGCTCGCCACTCGAACGACTCGATGTTCGCACTCTGGGCGGAGGACCCTGGCCGCCCCGAGGACAGCCAGGATCTGGCCTGGCGGGTCGGCCCGACCCCCCGAGCCGAGATTGTTCCACTGCAGGATGCGTTACATGTGTCTTGGGCGCGGGTTATTGCGGGAGTACGCCGACGTGTTCAGTGAGCACGATTCGGACGTGGGCCGGACCGACCTGGTCAAGCACTAAATTGACACAGGTGCAGCCCGACCCATCAAACTCCCCGCATACCGAGTGGGCGCGCCTGAACGGACCCAGATCAAAGAGGCAGTCACGGATATGCTACGCGATAACATAATCCAGCCCTCCGCGAGCCCTTGGTCTGCCCCGGTGGTAGTGGTAACGAAAAAGGACGGATCGACTCGGTTCTGCGTTGATTACCGAAAATTGAACGCAGTCACCCTCGGCGACGCTTTTCCCATCCCACGCATCGACGACACCTTCGACAGTCTCGCAGGAGCGCGGTATTTTTCCACCCTCGATCTGGCGTCCGGTTACTGGCAGGTGGAGATGACGGAGGAGGATCGGCCAAAAACAGCATTCACCACCCCGATGGGCCTGTTTGAGTTTCGAGTGTTGCCGTTCGGACTCACTAACGCGCCCGCGACGTTCCAGCGGTTGATGGAGTTGGTGATGCGGGGCTTGCAGTGGGAACAGTGCCTGATTTACCTGGACGACGTAATAGTGTTCAGTAGGTCGCTGTCCGAACACTGGTCCAGGCTGCAGGAAGTATTCCAGCGACTGCGAGCAGCCCATCTCAGGCTCAAGCCGCGTAAGTGTTACATTGCGCAGCGCGAGGTGGGGTACCTCGGACACCGAGTCAGCGAGGCAGGGGTGAGCACCGATCCCGAGAAGGTGCGTGCCGTAGTGGATTGGCCGCGGCCGAGGAACCTGACGAAGATCAGGTCATTCTTGGGACTCGCCACTTATTACCGTCGATTTGTAAAGGGATTCAGTGAGATTGCACGCCCCCTCACCCAACTCACCTCCCCTAAGAACCCCTATCAGTGGTCGGAGGCCTGCCAGACGGCTTTCACCACACTCAAAGACCACCTCACCCACACCCCCACCTTGGCTTTCCCAGATTTCACCACCGATTTTATTTTGGACACTGACGCCTGCAGCAGTGGGCTGGGCGCGGTGCTGTCGCAAGTGCAGGGTGGCACGGAGCGGGTCATCGCATACGCCAGTCGGACCCTGAGCGGGGCCGAGCTGAACTATTGTGTAACCCGTCAGGAACTGTATGCCGTGATTTTCGCGTGTAAACAGTTCCGACCGTACTTGTACGGCAGGAGATGTCGTGTGCGCACCGATCATTATGCACTGCAGTTCCTCCTTACATTCAAGGAACCACGGGGGCAGATGGCTCGATGGCTGGCGCAGCTGCAGGAGTACAACCTGCAGATCGAGTACCGAGCGGGGCGGACACACGCGAACGCGGACGCCTTGTCAAGGCGGCCCGCGGTGCGCGCTGAGACGAGGGAGGGAGACGCCTGCCCGTGCTTCACGGGGGGACGCTGCCGCCAGGCAGCAGAACCCAAGGAGCGCGCGGAAACTAAACTTCCCCCCCCGAGAGAGAGTGCGGTGTGCGCCGCAGGAACCCCTGCAGAAGGAGCCCGGGGACAGACGGATCATCCCACCCCGACCGGGCGGATCCAAGAGGATGTCGGCTGTGCCTTCCCGGGCTTGGACGACGAGCAGCTGCGACAAACCCATCAGCGGGATCCGGATCTGGCGGCGGTGGAGGTGGCACTGCGAGAGAAGAAGGATGCACTACCAGGGCCCTGGAGCGGTTTGTATGCCCGGTTGTGTGTAGAAAACGGGGTGGTGAGGGAACTGGCCGACGCTGGGCAGCCGGGGTGCATCTGCGTTCCCGCCCATGTGCGACCCCAACTACTACGACTGGTACACGACCACCCGCTCGGGGGCCATGATGGGGAACGGCGCACCCGGGAGACTCTGCGTCGCCAGTATCTCTGGCCTAAATTGGCGCAAGATGTGGCCGCCTGGGTGCAGGGCTGCCGGGCCTGTCAGCAGTGTGGGCATAAGCCGGCGAGGTACCAGGTACCCCTGAGGCCGTTCCGAGTCAGTCGGACGAATCAGTTGGTCGGAATCGACCTGCAGGGGCCCTTTCCGCGATCCCACCGGGGCAACCGATATATTCTCGTAGCGGTGGAGTACTTCACCCGCTACCCCGTGGCGGTGGCTATCCCGGATAAAACAGCCCTCGTAGTGGCCCGGGCCTTCGTGGAAAACTACATACTTAAGTGCGGGATCCCCGAACGAGTCATTACCGACCAGGGTAGTGAGAATTCGAGGCCGAACTATTCCAGGCGCTGTGCCGAGAGTTCGGGATCCAGAAGGACCGAACCACGGCGTATCACCCCCAGGCGAACGGGATGGTAGAGAGGATGAACCAGACTCTGGCCGGGAAGCTTAAACGCATGGCGGCCGTGAATCAACAGGACTGGGACGAACACCTCCCCTATGCCCTGTTCGCCTACACCACCGCCGTTCACACATCTACAGGACAGACCCCGTTCCTAATGATGTTTGGTCGCGAGTCTCGCCTGCCCGCAGATCTGCTGTTCGGTGTCCCTCCGCCGCAACGGGAGGAAGGGAGCCACCCCGTGGAGCACTTGCTGGAGACCCTGCGAGGGGCCAGGGGCTGAGCCTACCCGCACGGAGAGGCCGCGCACCAGCGGCAAGAGCAGGGCGCCCGACCCCGTATGGAGCCCCCCTTCTACACTGCGGGCTCCGAGGTGTGGCTGTACACTCCCCGCGTCGGTGCCAGACAGGTGGGGAAGCTGACCACCTACTGGCGAGGACCCTGGATTGTGAGACGGCAGATCTCACCATGGACGGTGCTGATTCAGGGAGGAGAGAGGGGCCGGGAAATGGTGGTCAACTTCCGCCGACTGAAGCCGTGGCGAGCAGCCCCCGAGGGGGGGAGCCCCGCCGTCCAAGTACCCCGAAACCCCGGGGTCCCCCCACCCCCCGTGCCCGGGGGCCTCACGCAGTATATGGGCCCCACGGAGCCCCGAGCTCCGAGGGGCCCCGGGCGGGGCCGGGGGCGACGAGGATGGCGACCCTTAAACCCCACCGCCTCTGAGTTTGTTCCCCAGCCCGCAGGTGCCAGAGGCCGAGGGGAGCCGTTGGAATGGAGGAGGAGACCACCGCCGGAGCCCCAGGAGACGGAGCCGCCACCCCCGAGGCCAGCCACAAGGGCCGGGCGAATCCCGCAGACCCCGCGGCGATACCTCGTGGGGGCAACCCAGGCGAGGTGCTCCAGTCAACCCGGAACGGGGACTGGCACCTCGGGGGGCTATGTCATGTCGCCGCCACGAAGCCGTTCAGCAGGCGCCCCACCTACGACCTCGCCACCACCAAGCGACGGAGCCGACCCCGCGTCCCCCTCACCTCACCTCACATGAACACACCCGCACACATTTCCCCCCCCCCCCCCCCATAGAGCTGGAAGGGAAGGTCACCTGATCGACCGGTTTTTATCCGAGAAACCCTTATCGGGATTAACTCTCACGGTTTCCGGCGATCAGGGAATTGGATGACCTCCCCCGTGCTACGTGGCACCGCTGCGACCGGCCTTAATATGGTGTGGTCGCGGCGTGGGGCATTCGGCCACCGCGGTAGAGGCGCATTTCCCCCCACACACGCAAGTATCGACGGGGCAGGCAGAGGGAATAAGCATTGTGATGGAGGAACATCATTAGAAAACACGCAGCGCATCTGAACTGCAATAATAGCGAAGGCGCACGGTGCGTGAGAAAGGGATTGATTGGAATTTGCGCCGTGCAGGTCGCTCATTGATTAGCGGAACAAAGGCACCGCGGAGCCGCCTGGCCCGGGCGAGGGGGGCGCGTTTCATTGTTTGGAGTTTACGCCGCGCGGACAGAGGATTAATTAGCATAGCGAAGGCGCATGGTGCGTGGGAAGGAGGTAGGGGCCCGAGTCCGGGAATGAGGATAAATGGGGAGCGCAAAGGGGAAATCGCTCTCTTACTCCAGCGCCAGGCGACCAGACGCAGCTCCAGCCAGCGACCCGGACGTCCGTGCGATGCACCGAGGTACGCTGTTAGCACAAGGATCAGCGGACCGCCGTGGACACTTAACAGTGAGTAAGAAGGTGAATTAGAATCATAGCAGATAAATCGGGAATAGGTATAGAGGTATCAGCGTAGGCCAGCCTCGTCGACTCACTGATTTAACACCAGTCCCAGGTAGCAGACAATAAATCATTAATAGCTGATCGTGGCCTCGTGTGATCTCGTGTTATAAGTGTGAACGCGTGTGGTACTGTGTATGCGTAAGCTCGCGGCGTGCGTAATCGGCGTACCCCAGGTGCGCGATCATAACGTGAGCGGCCAGCGGGCGGCGAGCGCGGCGCAGAGCGGCGCAAGAGTGGGTATCGCGTGTGGAGCTGTATGTGTGTGTGCGCGCACGTTCACGACATGTATAATACAGGTGCGCGATCCTAACGTGAGTGGTCAGGGTTGAGTGAGTGCCGCGCAGAGCTGTGTGTGGGTGTGCGCGTACGTAATTAACCATGCCTACTACGCGGACCCGCGGGGGAGGGGAATCCTCGAGCGACGGCTCTCACCCCATGGGTGAAGAACCCAGCAGCGGTTCGCCTAGCAGCGAGGGGGCGAGTAATGAGGTTAACCCGGCCGTTAGGGGTACCGAGGGAGGGATCTCGGGGGCCAGCGACCCTCACACATTCCCTGCGGAGAATACAATGCCGGTGAGTGGAACGCGGTCTGAAAGTCACCGTAAACGTGAACACAATCAGTTAAGATCCAAAATGGTTTATTACGTCCTTCCAATGATTGCTAAGCCGGAATCCATCTTCTCGGTTGTGGGTGCAGTCCAGTGACGTACGGTGAGGTCAATGGCTGGGGAGGCACTGACTAGTGTCAGAGCCAGATTCACACAGAGGGGGGCGTGGTCTCACCGAGGGGGCGTGGTCTCACTGAGGGGGCGTGTCCTCACTGAGGGGGCGTGTTAGACATGTCCCCCTCAGTGAGGCAGTTGTGATCTGCCTCCCCTGGTGCTTTTTCATTGCAGTTTCATGACGAGACCAGCGAGCCTAAATATATTTATACACATACGTGAAATAAGTTACCTGGAGTATGGGAGGACATTAAATGAAGGGGTCTACAAAAATTACATTGGTGACATACTGAGATAGTAACAGGCATGCGCTTATTGCCCGCGCTCCATCCAGTTACTGAGGGGTTGCGCAATCAGAGGGGAGGCTGAGCTCGTCGCTGCCTCACCTCTCGTCTCTTCCTGTATTTGCAGTGGAGCTCCGCAAATTTGGCGATTTTGACTATAAAAATGATTGGAATCGTATAGAAATTACATTTATAACAGATCAGTGGAAAAATCTTAATATTTATTTTAAATTAGTATTCTTTTTTTTACTTTTCGTAACAGCTATTTTCATTGGAGTATGACTGGTGAGGCTCTGCCTCCCCTGACCGCACGTCCCTGGTGCAGTCTCGACTGCTGGAGTGAGGTGGGGGCGACATGCCACACCCATGGCCACAAGGAGGGCTCTATCAACTATTGGAGTGCAGAGACCACTTCAAGAGCTGAGTGATTAGTGTCGACTGTTGGAGTGCGGGGACTCGCCACTCCAAGAACGAGGACACGAATAGCTACAAGGACTTACCCTTCAGCTTTCATGTGAGGGCAACTATTTCGAATCGTTACACTAAGAAAGCAATAGTCAAACTGCAACTCATTCAGAATTCTGCAGCACGAGTGATGACCAAGATCAGGAGAGCACACATTACACCTTTTAAAAAGTCTCTACACTGGCTGCCTGTCAGCTTTAGAATTGATTTCAAGATTATTTGATTTTTTGTCACTAAATGGACTGGCACCTGAATACATGTCTGACATGTTTTTAAGGTATGAACCTCGTAGATCTATCGAGTCCTCTGGCACTGGTCTCTTGGTTATGCCAAAGGCCAGGACCAAGACCTATGGCGAGGCAGCCTTTAGCTTCGATGGTCCTCGCCTTTGGAAAAGCTTGCCTGAGGATTTGAGGGAATCTAAATAGGTGAATATTTTTTAACGAAATCTTAAACATACCTTTTTTAGGTTGTCTTTTAATTGGAATGCTTTGTTTATTATGCATTTTATTACACTTTTAGTTCATTAGAATATGCCTTTTTACGTATCATTCTTATTGTCGTTTACATTGTGTCAGTTCCTTCATTTAGTCCTGTAAAGCATTTTGTATTTCATTCTTTGCATGAATTGTGCGAAATAATTGTAGTGGAGTAACACGCGTGGGGTTTTGCAGTGTGCATGCACGTGAGCCGCAGACATTGAAGTCACGCCAGGACAAACAGGTGCGGTGTGAAAGCAATCCAGAGACGACCAATTAGAATGCATAGTAGTGATTGGCTGGCTGCAAATGCAGACACGGTGTAGGCGCCTCGGGAGTCTGCAGATTGAGGCATAGCAGCGGACGCCTAGTGCGACAGGCGACGGGAGGACACCAGCTTAATTAGGGCGTTTAATGAGCAGGATAAATACGAAACATGTGAGGCGGAAGGTTGAGTTGGTTGGAGCAAGAGAAGAGCGAACACAAGAGAAGTCCAGGGCCCCGTTCTCGACACCTCGTCCTCTCCAGCGGTGATGGCTGAACACCCACTGGAAGCAAGTGCGAGGTTGGAGAGGCGAGGGTAGGAAGGCTAGGCTAGCAGTAGAGAAGCTAGCGGAATCCTAAGTGTGCGAAGACTAGCAGTAGAGAAGCTAGCAGAGTATATAGCGAGAGGCTAGCAGTAGAGAAGCTAGCAGAGTATATCGCGGAAGGATAGCAGTGGAGAAGCTAGCAAAGTGTATCGTAATAGGCTAACAGTGGAGAGGCTAGCAGAGTGTACGGTGGGAAGCTACCAGAGTATGTAGTGATAGGCTAGCAAAGTGAGAGTGGAGCGAGCTGAGCGTGGCAGACAGGCTAACAGCGGAGAGGCCAGCAAAGAGCCAGCAGGCTCGCAGCGGAGAGGTAAACAGAGACAGGCTAGCCGCGGGAGAGGCTATCAGAATGAGAGAGGCAGGGAGAGCGTAGCGAGCGGAGCGAAGCAGGCGAGCAGCGCACGTGGGAGAGTTGTGATGGAGTTACGTGGTGTTGAACGCGAGGCATTCTGTTCGAATAAAAGTGACAACAGGAGAAAAAAAAGTTGTCCGCGTGAAATAACAGCACTACATTTGGTGTCGAAGTGGTAAAAGAACTACGCAACCATGTCAAAGAAAGCGGCTACAAGAACTTACCCGTCGACTCTTCCGGTGTCTGGTGTAATTGGTGATGGATCTCTTGCTTGATGTTTTTGTCAAGTGGCCCTTTTTGTTGTCTCCACTAGTTTGGAGGCTATAGAGTTGGACAGGACCTTGCAGTCTGGTATTCTGTGGGGTTAGCAGCACCCAGAGGTCGTAGTAGGGACCAAGCATGGCACCTTTTGATTGGCCATGAGGCACAACCTCTACCCACCACCTGAGTACCCTGTTTGAACAAAGGTGAGGGTGGATTGAAATGGCCATTGAGATGCCGAAATACCCACTTCACAAGAGGCCAGAGATGTGCCCCTATGGCTTGAATCAATTGAAACTCATTGTTGTATTCCATCAGAATTAACTTAAATTGAAAAAACTACTTACATTAGCCAAAATTGTTACAATTTTCAATCTTGACTTAAAGCTTTCGTGACTGCAGGAATTCATATTATTTGGGTCTTTCGGTAAAGTCACGTAGATAGAACAATAAAATAATAAAAAAAGAAAATAAAGTGAATAAAAAATAATAGAATATCACGACGTTTCGATCACAACACAAGCAATCGTCATCAGGAGAAAAAAGAGGGGAAAGCTGCTGAGGCAGGCTGTTTGAAAGGTTTGAAATGGGTGTAGCCCAAGGGTCATAAACAAAGTGGGCGGGGCTAGTGATGTTAAAGTGAGAGATTAGCATGTCAATGTAAACAGCGGCTGTGTTAGTGTGAACCTGTTAATGTAAAATCAGAGTTGAAAACATCGGAAGGTAGGATGGAAACATCACAGCCAGTTATGACTTAAACTGGTCAATAACGTCCTTCAAATGATTGCTCAGTTTGTACCCATCTTCTCGGTTGTCTACAAACTAAGCTGTGTCTGCGGCAGTAGTTAGATTGGGGAAACTAAGCGACATGTCTCGGACCGTGTTCGTGAACATAAGGCAGATCTGAAACATGGTAGGACCAATACCTCAGCCGTGGCTGATCATTGTTTTAATGCGTTGGGCTCACGAAATTGATTTCTCCAAGACGAAGGTACTCTGCAAACCCACTATCAACAAAGATTCGTTCACCAAGCCATTCAGATATATAGACACAGATACAATTTCAACCGAGAAGATGGGTACAGATTGAGCAATCATTGGAAGGACGTTATGAACCAGTTTAAGTCATAACTGGCTGTGATGTTTCCATCCTACCTTCCGATGTTAGCAGTTATATTCGACTTTCTGATTTTACATTAACAGGTGCACACTAACACAGCCGCTGTTAACATTGACGTGCTAATCTCTCTCACTTTAACATCACTAGCCCTGCCCACTTCGTTTATGACCCTTGGGCTACACCCATTTCAAACCTTTAAAACAGCCTGCCTCAGCAGCTTTCCCCCTATTTTCTCCTGATGACGATTGCTTGTGTTGCGATCGAAACGTGGTGATATTTTTTTAATTCACTTTGACATTTTTATTATGTTATTGTTATATCTACGCGACTTTACTGAAAGACCCAAAGAATGTTACAATTTTGGTTGAACTCAAATGGGGCTTTTCAACTGCTTAGGTTATTTAAACAACAAAAAAAGTGTTTTATATGAGGTATCACCCACTGCCACCCCAGTGAGATTGAAACTAGCAACAGGATTAAGAGCCCTGTTGTTTTAACACAAACATTGACCTGGCCAAGTATTTACAAACCATTTATTTTCATACAATGTATTCGTATTTTCCAGACATCGGTTGAATGGCCTCCTATTGTGCTTGATATTGGAGGAACTTTAATGTGAATTAACAGTTGACATCACTTTGGTCATTTACTGCAAATGCAACGGAGCAGCTCTGGGAACAAAAAATATTCCATATTTAACAATGAAGTTATCTGCCAATCCCTTGTTTTTCTTACATTACTTAACAAAGGCAATTGAACCAAGGGCAAGCAATTTGACCAAAAAAGTCATCCTGTGGAAATTGGAGAGGGCAGTAGGGTGGCGCAGTTGTAACACTCGTGCGTCACATAAAGTACATGGGTTTGATCCCGAGTTCGGTGCCTTTTTGTGTAGAGTTTGTATTTTTTCCCTGTTTTGCTTGGATTTCCTCGGGATGAAATCAGAGAACCCAAAGGATAAAAAATACTCAATGTAACTGATATTGGTCAAATATTTCAATGCTGAAAAATTACCTGCAAATTAGTAAATCGGCATTACATTGCCCCCTACAGCAGTAACTTGACAGGACCCTCAAGAAAAACTCTTGAGACATCTTCCTGGGTAAAACAGCATAATAATAAATAATATAGACTTTGACCACCTCAAGCCCACTGTATGACAGAACATTCCTTTTTCCATACATCTTATTAGCCCTGGTCGGTCTTTATTCTGAGAATAGTGCTGCTGTTTGGTTTCCAACTCAAACTCGTCATTCTTTGTCAGAGTCAAACTCTTCAATGAAAAGCTCCTCATCTTCGTATCCCTCCTCATCTTCGTATCCCTCATGCGAGTCCATTGGCTGGGGTTGGCTAGCAGAAAGGTCCCTGTAAGCTGATTGGTTGGAAGGCGCGGGCAGAGCAGAGGTGGGGTCAGTGGGGTCATTGTCAGGGTCAATCCCGCCTCCATCATGCTCTGCAATGGTGATCACCTCTTGCCTGTGCACAAAAACGCATCACAGAGAGGATGCAAAAACATGTGTGGAAAGATGCATATTTCCCTACTGTGCAGCATGATGGCACCAACAGAACCACATTTACATTGAGGGACTTCATCTGAATAAACGTACATTAAATGAAAACACAAGCAAAACACAATGTTGGTATACAACACACGTACCTGCGTTAATGTTAATGGTGTTATTTTTGTTTCTTCTAAAGTGCTCAGTATGGTTACTAATATATATTAAAAAGATCACACGACTTAATTTTTCCATCTTTGGAATATCTCCCATATCCAATCCCTTCTCTCTGCCTCAGATGCAGAAAAGCTGGTACATGCCTTCAACTCATCTCGCATAGACTATTGTAATGTCTTACTCCCTAACGTTGCTAAGAAGGTGCTAATCAATTTGCAGCATGTTAAAAATGCGGCTGCTAGGGTGTTAACCAAAACAACTTCTTCACATCATATTACACCCATAAGAGGTTTTTTTTGGGTTAGATCGTGCAAATATGTGTCGTTAAAAACCGGCACCACCCGACATAGCCAACTTGTAGGGGTTGTCACGTAAACAGAACATGCCAATTCGTCACTAATACAGCACACCAGTGTATTGGAGAGCCAAGCCACGACGTTTCGCCAGTAATTACAACTAGCTTCATTAGGCGACAGCCAGATTTTTGGAGAAGTCTTATTGTTTCGCGATCTCTGTTATGGATGATATTGGTCGCGAAAGCCTACGTGTTAAGCATATTACACCCGTTTTGGTCTCCCTGCACTGGCTTACAGTTTCACATAGAATATGGTTTAAAATCCCATTGTTAACAGATAAAGCAATGAACCATCTTGCCCATGCTGCACCCATATGTCCCCACAAGGTCCATAAGATCTGAGGATGCAGATCTTCTCTATATTCCCAGGTCGAGGTTTCGGTCTATGGGTGACCGAGCTTTTTCTCGTGTAGCCCCCAGGCTATGGAATGCTCTTCCATGAGATATCAGGATCGGAGTCTATGGACATTAAAAAAATGCGCCTTAAAATTAATTTATATTCTTCCGCTTATTAAATTTTTTATTCATTTAGTAAATTATTCTTAAAATGTATTTATATTTTCATGCTGAGCGTCTGCTGCTGCTGTGTCCTGTGCAGCGCTTTGAGATATTTGATGAAAAGCGCTATATACATGTAATTATGATTAAGGGCATAAAAGTCCAATATTTGTGGTTGCCATAGTAAAGGCCATTCTACCAAATCAAATGCATTCTCACCATCTACGGCTATTGCATAGGAATACATTTATTTTATTGCAATACATTTCACTGTGATGAATGCTTTCAATGAGTCCCACATATTAATGGAAATCTGGGTTCCAAGTATTTATTTGCCTTCACAAATTGTGAAAGTCTCTGCCTAGGACACAAGGAGAGCTTAGTTGTCCAAAATTGCTGTACCATATCACATGATGTATGCTGTAGCAGCTCAGGGAAAGGAATTATTACGGAGATTGTAGTAATATGATCAAAGATGTGAGAGTCATGGTGACTCAAAAGGTTTCAAAGTACAGTCAACCCTTAAGTCATTGGTTTTATAATCACGGTTTTGCATTTCTGCAACAAATTATGTAGTGCTATGTTTATGTTTAAATGGATTATATGTGTATGCCCCGAACCATATTTTCCCCATAAGCTTTCAATATTAATATTCGTGGATTTAATGGCTCATCATTCATTATCAATATATCCTGAACGAATATTAAGGGTTTAATGTATTGTGGAAAGAAATACAAGCCGTAAATTACTAGAGATGAAAAATTCTCTTTTGCATGAACTCACATGGGAATACGTATTCAAATCCAGGAGACATGAAATATGTGCAATACATTTAGCCGCTATTAGTGCATATGAGGTTGAGTACTGAATCCGAAGGCACATGGTTACCTGTGTGGCAGCTTACTGTGTATGAATCTCCCCACATCCTGCAAAAAAGCAATTTGGCCTGCAGAAGAAACGTACTCCATCAAGAAACAGCATCAGATTTTAAAATATATTATATCCTTGCGGGAAGTACCCGGTATTGCCCGGGCAAAAAAGACACGCACACACATAGACTTACACACACACACATATTGACTAACACACACACATGGACTTACACACATAGACAACAACTTTCACACACAGATTTGAACTTTTCTATTTACTAACTCAGCTTTTAAAGATTAGTTTTCTATGTACATCATGAGAATAGGATTTTCCCATTTTATTAGGCAACAAAACAGGTGTTAAGTTGTTAAAACACCAAACTGAAACCTTTTACAAGGAATCATGTCTGCATTAACCACAATACTTGTGGTCAAAATGCAAACAAAAAACATACTCTGATAAGATATGCATTGTCTTTGAAACTGATTGGTTCACACCAGAGAGAGCTTTTTTTTTGCCTCGTCTCAAACGGTGTTAGACCAGAGGACGCCAAAAGGCGTGCAGCACAAAGACAATGCACTATCAGAGTAATGAGAGCTCGGGGTGAGCATCTACATCATGGGACCTCCCTTTTGCCAGTAGCAAAATATGAGAATAGGTTTTTCCCCTTTTATCTGGCAACAAAACAAGTGTTAAGTTGTTAAAACACCAAACTGAAACCTTTTACAAGGAATCATGTCTGCAATGTCATTTTTTGTCCGTCTGTCTGTGTGTCGACGAAACTTGCGAAGGATTTGCCTCACGAACCGTGGGGTTTTTGTTTAAAAAATAGCCAGGTACCACGCGATAAGCCCCGTGGTGAGCCAGCGCTATTCCGATTTTAAGTACTATTTATTATTAGCTCCTAGCAACGCATACGCGTTCATTGGGAGGGGGGAGGGGGAATTATCTTTTGCGTAAAAAATGCAAAAGAAAACAACGCTGAGGTGAATTCTTCAAAGTGTCATGTCCTCTTCTACCCCCCACCCCAATGTGTGCACTTACTACTATAGGGTTGGTAGATACTAATATTATAGCACTTAGATACTATTATTGTAGAGCAGGCGGGGGGGGATGGTGGGGGAGGGCGAGGGTGCCAAGGTGCCACCTCGGCCGGCTGGGCAATCTAGGCGAGGCCGGGGGCTCTGCACGGGACTAGGCCTCATGACGGCACTGTCAAGTTAGTAGTTTGTGCTATAGAGTCGATATATACTGCTATAGAGTCAGCATGTACTGTAGTGAGCAGGTAACACCACAGTCGGTATGCACCGCTGTCGTGAAAGCAGGTTCCACCAGTCGGTATGCACTGCTGTAGTTAAAGCAGGTACCACCACAGTCGGTATGCACTGCTATAGTGAAAGCAGGTACCACCACAGTCAGTATGCACTGCTGTAGTGAAAGCAGGTACCACCACAGTCAGTATGTACTAGGGGGCAGGGGGTCAACAATTTTCAGAAACCTTTTAGATCAACTATTTACCCCCACTTTCTATTACTTTTTGGACTTCTGCAAGCCTCTTATAATTTTGTTGGTGTAGAAACATACAAACGGCTCACCGGGCTTTCACAATAGCTTAGTATCTGTGTATGTACAGTGAGGGAAAAAAGTATTTGATCCCCTGCTGATTTTGAACGTTTGCCCACTGACAAAGAAATGATCAGTCTATAATTGTAATGGTAGTTTATTTGAACAGTGAGAGACAGAATAACAAAGAACAACAAAAAAATCCAGAAAAACGGATGTCAAAATTTGTATAAATTGATTTGCATTTTAATGAGGGAAATAAGTATTTCATCCCCTCTCAATCAGATAGATTTCTGGCTCCCAGGTGTATTTTACACAGGTAACGAGCTGAGATTAGGAGCACACTCTTAAAGGGAGTGCTCCTAATCTCAGCTTGTTACCTGTATAAAAGACACCTGTTCACAGAAGAAATAAATCAATCAGATTCCAAACTCTTCACCATGGCCAAGACCAAAGAGCTCTCAAGGATGTCAGGAACAAGATTGTAGACCTATACAAGGCTGGAATGGGCTACAAGACCATCGCCAAGCAGCTTGGTGAGAAGGTGACAACAGTTGGTGCGATTATTCGCAAATGGAAGAAACACAAAAGAACTGTCAATTTCCCTCGGCCGGGGGCTCCATGTGTAGAGGTGTTACGGAGGGCAAACAAACACACTGGGCATGGTTATGCCCGTACGCCAAGAGGTGCTTACATCCACGTCCGCACCGTTTAGCCTGGGGGGCTAACACGGTGCTGGGATCCCCCACGGCCCCACCCCTCAGTGGGGGAGTTGCTATATAAGGCGGTGAGCCAGAGGGCTCGGGGTTCAGTGTTCAGCCTAAACCACCGAAGCAAGAAGACCGGCTAGATAGGCCCTGGGACTCCCCTGGATCGCTGTCCTTCTCAGGATCGACCAGGGCAAGCCAGTGGCGTGGCCCCAAGAGCTCAGAGCCGATGCTCTTGTAAGAGCCGGTCTGGGGACTCAGGGTGCCGTAATCCCAGCTTAACCAGAGCTGGGTTAGCTAGCCTCCCCTAGCCCTGTAGTGGAGGACCTAGGAGTAGGCTAGCGTGACATAGATTGTGTGATCTCCCTGTTAGACGGGTGAAGGGGCCAATACCCCTTCGAGTGTTGTACATCTCGGCCTGTTATGTACATTGTGGTTAATAAATAAGTGTGCCTCCAACTACGTCATCCAAGTCTCCTGGAACCTACTACACATGCAAGATCTCACCTCGTGGAGTTGCAATGATCATGAGAATGGTGAGGAATCAGCCCAGAACTACACGGGAGGATCTTGTCAATGATCTCAAGGCAGCTGAGACCATAGTCACCAAGAAAACAGTTGGTAACACACTACGCCGTGAAGGACTGAATTCCTGCAGCGCCCGCAAGGTCCCCCTGCTCAAGAAAGCACATATACATTCCCGTCTGAAGTTTGCCAATGAACATCTGAATGATTCAGAGGACAACTGGGTGAAAGTGTTGTGGCCAGATGAGACCAAAATGGAGTTCTTTGGCAGCAACTCAACTCGCCGTGTTTGGAGGAGGAGGAATGCTGCCTATGACCCCAAGAACACCATCTCCACCGTCAAACACGGAGGTGGAAACATTATGCTTTGGGGGTGTTTTTCTGCTAAGGGGACAGGACAACTTCACCGCATCAAAGGGACGATGGACGGGGCCATGTACCGTCAAATCTTGGGTGAGAACCTCCTTCCCCCTCAGCCAGGGCATTGACAATGGGTCGTGGATGGGTATTCCAGCATGACAATGACCCAAAACACACGGCCAAGGCAACAAAGGAGTGGCTCAAGAAGAAGCACATTAAGGTCCTGGAGTGGTCTAGCCAGTCTCCAGACCTTAATCCCATAGAAAATCTGTGGAGGGAGCTGAAGGTTCGAGTTGCCAAACGTTAGCCTCGAAACCTTAATGACTTGGAGAAGTTCTGCAAAGAGGAGTGGGACAAAATCCCTCCTGAGATGTGTGCAAACCTGGTGGCCAACTACAAGAAACGTCTGACCTCTGTGATTGCCAACAAGGGTTTTGCCACCAAGTACTAAGTCATGTTTTGCAGAGGGGTCAAATACGTATTTCCCTCATTAAAATGCAAATACATTTATAACATTTTTGACATGCGGTTTTCTGGATTTTTTTTGTTGTTATTCTGTCTCTCACTGTTCAAATAAACCTATCATTAAAATTATAGACTGATCATTTCTTTGTCAATGGGCAAACGTACAAAATCAGCAGGGATCAAATACTTTTTTCCCTCACTGTATATGTAAGGTTTTTAAGAGACGTTTTGAAATTCATTTCTCGCCCGGGCAACGCCGGGTACTTCCCGTTAGTATAAATATATAACGACACATTTATATTAATGAGATGTAAAAAAAAAAATATTATTGACATTGGTCGTTAAGGCCTATGTGTTAAACTATATATATATGAACCTTATGGCTGGACCCCGGGGTCCCATAATCCCCCCGCTCTCGCATAAACATTATATTATAATGTAAACAAAAACTTTGCTCTTTTTCACCAATGGGTTTGAAGGATGGTGGCAACTGTTGTCTTGTTAAACTATGCCTTTAAAAATGAAAACTACTTACCTGTAGTATCTCTATTTAAATACACTATCAAAAAAATAATTTACACCCCTCTGTCAATCGTGTTTCTCAGTGTTGATTTGTGAACACACTTTGTAAACAGTACGTAAAATAGTACGCGGTTTTCAATGCGCTGTTCATATTGTAACAAGCGTTTATACCAATGTTACTTTACAGAGTAGTGGGTCGCTGCTCCTCTTCTCCGCATTGATACGAGTGGTAAGTGGGGACTATGGCTTAACCGCAAAAAAAAAACCTATCTGCACAGATGCATACGGACAAGAGAAGTATTCATCTTATTGGTTCTTTCGGTAAAGTCACGTAGAATGGAAATAATAAAATAATAACATTTTCACATAATAAAATAATTCTCACGACGTTTCGGCCACAACGCAAGCAGCCGTCCTTAGGTGAAGAACAGGTCTGTCGAGACGACAGAGTCTGAATGACACACCCCAGGCTTGGAGCGTATATTAAAGTGGAGAGGGAGGAGGAGAGCGCCTTGACAAAATAATTTGCATATCAAGAGGAATGTTAGCATATTTATGGGAAATGCAGATATGTGATTAGTACTACTTGTGAAATGCGTAGAAGGTTTGGCGAGGGGTTTAAAGTTATGTTTTTCCCGTGCATTATGCAGGATTAGCAGCATCAAAGGGAGGGGATAGGGGGAAGCATTAATAAAGGGAAGGAATGTTAATAGTCTGTAGCTGCAGTAACTAAACCACCACGTAAAAAACTAAAGTATAAACTACATAGTATCATCAGTATACTAAATATACTCTCCAATAAGCTGAGCTACTAACAGTAAGTAATACATTACAATTCTATGTCGCAAAAATATAATATGCTTCCAGCTAAACTTTATTCTCTTACATCACACGGGTCTACACCGTACTATATACTGCCATAGACAAACCCAACATTAAATTATATACTGTATTACTATACACCACCTTATACATTGTAATATTTAACTATGTATTATTCTACCCACCCTACTGTATATCACACTGCTGTATATTCACTATACAATTACGACACTATATATTACTTTGTACATTGTATTAAACATTACAATTTTATACTATTTATTATTATACAATCCGCTATACACTATACCATTGACCGTCGCGTGAAAGATACTGTTTCATTTTTATTATTTCCATTCTACGTGACTTTACCGAAAGAACCAAGAAGATGAATCCCTGCAGTCACGAAAGCTTTAAATCGAAAGAGAAGTATTATCAAACAGGAGAAATTAACGGTGCAACGCATCTCATCTGTTAAATATCTGCAAGTAATAGGATTGTCATCGATTGAGCCTGGCTGCAGACATTGGTAGGTCACAAATAATAATGAAGAGAGCAGTTTCACTGTATTATGCATACCGTTATGACAAATAAAGGACTTAAGTCGTGTAGGCAGTTTGAGCAGCTTTGGATAAGACTTATGATCCTGCCCATACCCGAGCATGGAGTGCATTCGTCCTCGCTGCGCTTAGACGACATGAGAACAAAATGATATGCGCCAGGTGGGTTGCGGCGTTTATGTGCACGGTGGGACGGAGTCGCCAAAAATAAATGCATTATTTTACAACTTAGACTTCCGTTTATTCGGGGCTCCGGGGTCCCGCCATAAGGTTCATACCATGTACGATTAAAACATTGTTAAAGCCAGAAAATATGAGAATTGTAACAGTAAAATTACATCAACAAATTAGTTTAAAGGTAATTAACCATTACATTTTATAGCTCGTCTATCCTATTGACCAGTGACTGATAATTGTCACTGTGGTCAATAGGACAGATGGTCAGCACATTAAAACATGATATTATAATCTAAACATTAAAATCTACTGACCATTCCTAAAACATAACAATTACTAGACTATAAACAACAAAATAAGCAGGTGATCTTCTGATGTTACAGGCAGGACCCTGTCTTCAACAACATTGAACCAAGCAAGCCTGACTGCCGATGAGGCAGTATATGGGCAGTCATCAACTTATGGACAAAATTAGTTCCTGAGACCCGTTTGTAAGTCGAACAGTTCGTCAGTTGGAACACAATAATGTACTGTATTTAAATGCCCTTGCGGTCAATGTTATGAAATGTGTTACAGTTCAACAAAAACGGAAAGCATTGTTAAACTGAAAAATGTACGTGAAATATTGTACGTTGGCATGTACAACTTTTTTTCACTTACCTGGAGTCCTGATGCTGGCTTGCTTATTGGAAGGGGCACAATGAGTCACCACAATTGCACACACATGCAATGCACACGCAATGCACAGACATACACACCAACAACGATCCCCTGTATAGCCTTAATAAACTGTTGGGGCAAGTGCTGTTAGCCAGCAGCACCGATAAAGGCCAGAATGGCACACAAGGGGGTAAGTGGGCTGCACCACACCTGGCCACCATTGACTCCTCAGTGGTGATGTTTACACCCTGACCAAGGTACTCATCTGAGACTGAATCAACCTAGGGGAGGCCCAGTACCCATTTAGATAATTGTCACTGGTGTTGGTTGTGAGCGGGAACCGAACTCGGGTCGCCGAGTTTGTAACACAGCGTGCTAACCATTACACACACACGGGGGCACGCGCACTGACGCACAATTTTCACACACACAAATTTTCACACACACACGAACACTCACTCCCAGCGCGAGGCCGCCTCATTACATCTCGCTGAGGATCACTCCACTGAACAAAATAGTTCCACAGTTCAGTTTGCGATTGCGAGTTCGCGTTTTAGGTCAATGTTAAAAATATATATTTCATGGAAGCTGGTTCCTACATGAGGTATTTGCAAATTAAGTGTTTGTAACTCAAGGATTGCCTGTATGTCTAAAAGGATAGATAATTTGCTTGTCTTGAAATAATACTGCTGAAATGATACACTCCCAGTAGGCGTTACAGCTGATGGGTTATTAGAAATACGAGTATTTTTAATGTGGAGAGATGGATATCACCTTCATGAGTATGGATGCGTGCGTGCCATTGATGATCACAGCACTGACTTGCCTGGATTTCGGAGTGGAGTGTTGAGCAGGGCCAGATACGGTAGTAGCTCAAGGTGCAGGGCAAGAGGCGGCAGGCAGAATGAGGAGAACAGCTGTTTTGCCCCCAGCCTTGCCTCCACATACTGAAATCAACAATCCACCTTTCACCAGTAAGTGGAGGTAACATCACCAAGGTGGATGTGCCAGACCTGGCTCACTCATACTCATTTTCTACTGGCACACTGGCACATCCGAGCTGAGGTAATAAGGAGCTCTACCGAGCCGGGACCAAACTGTGATACGCTGGCCTCAAAATATCAATCTAGTTGAGGGCAGGGCTAATGACATGCTCATTGCATGTGACGTCAGCCAGTACAACTCAATCTGTGTCCAATTACCATCACGCCGGGCTTCGTCAATATTCGTGCTCTCCTTAACATTGAGTTGGCCAACACTATAGCCTGCTCTACCGTCGGATCTATACTGGACTACGAATAACATCAGTCTCCAGCGCATCCAGCACTGCCGTGCCCGCCACACGATGTTCGGCACAAGACGTGACCCCTTCATTTATTTCTCTGAACTTCAAAATCGACTTCACCATCTTCCAGTTCAAGAACACATTCTGTACAAAGTCATTGTCCTCTGTCACAGAGCACACGTGCTGGGTCAACCGGCATATTTAATTTATGTTGTCTCATCATACATCCCATCTTGGAATCGCCGATCTGCCTCAAAAGTGGCCTCCTTTTCAAGCCCATCTCTCAAACCAGACGAGGTGAACATTGCTTTGCTGTTGCAGCTCTAGTCTTCTGGAATTCAATCCCTCTCTCACTGTGTGCAGTGGCATCTGTGCTGACCTTTTTCTCTTACTTTAATTTATTCTCCCACGCCTGTCAACGTTCTTAAGTTAAATTTGGGTGCATTATAAAATGTATTAATTAATCTACATGTGTCTCAAATCGTTCATTGCATGTTACAAAAGTATCACACTCACATCATGGCTCGGGATCTGCATTCGAAAAACAACTTGGAGCCTCCTGAACTGCACTGGTCTGGCTCAGAATGACCCCAGTGTGTATCAGGTATGAAGGGTTTCTCTAAGTAGATCACATGATATACCTTGGTAATGTAAGTGTAATAATAAACCCTCACACAAGGTTTTAGGAAAAACCTGTGTTCTGTGTGGAGTGGTAAAAACTTGCTGAATAGAGGCTACCATAATGTCCCAGACCTAAATTGGCGAGTCAACTGGAATGAGTTAAACCCTGTTCTCAGCTTTAGAGCAGGAGCCATCTGAGAGTGAGGGATACCACAGCTTTGATCTGAGATTGCGGGATCCGAAGGCAGAGGAGCCACCAGTAGCCCATTGGGATCTACAAACATCGGGAGAGTCTTCTTCTTGTGTTAGTGTACTTGTAAATCCAGGCCACAGCATCATCATCTACAGTGATCAGTGCTCTCAGTGCTACATCCAGTCTGCTGAGAGGGAAATCTCCCAATGATGCAACATACACCATTGGATGAGAGGCTACTGCTCAGTGCCCAACCATCACACTATAACATAGACTCCAGTAAAATATCCCATTTTCGTGAGAGAGGACATGCAATGATGCATCAATTCATCAATTGACATTCATTATAGAGAATAGGTTTTCCCCTTTTTTCTGACAACAAAACAGGTGTTACGCCTTTTGGCGTCCTCTGGTCAAACACCATTTTGACACTAGGCTGAAAAGAAAGCTGTCTCTGGTGTGGACCAATCAGTTTCAAAGACAATGCATATATTATTAGAGTACGTGTTTTGTTTGCATTCTGACCACAAGTATTGGGGTTAATGCAGACATGATTCCTTGTAAAAGGTTTCAGTTTGGTGTTTTAACATCTTAACACCTGTTTCGTTGCCAGAAGAAAGAGGAAAACCTATTCTCATATTTTGGTACTGGCCAAGGAGGTCCCATGATGACATTCATTATTATCATGTTAATGATGTATATGCTGAATTGTGTACAAATGTATTATTTGTATTCATAAATGTTGTATTCAATTAATTCACATGACCATAGCAACCAAAGGTGCTACATTCAACCACAATATTAAATAACCCATGTTTGAATGTAAATTTCGACCCCAAATCGTTAATATTCATAAAATCACCAAATTATTACATACTCTTTGGTTCTTTCGGTAAAGTCACGTAGGTATAAAATAAAATAAATCACGACGTTTCGGGCGCAACACAAGCGTCCATCATCAGGTGGGAAATCATGGTCTGCTGCTGAGGCAGACTGTTTTGTTTTATTTTATACTGTGACTTTACCAAAAGAACCAAAGAGTATGGATTCCTGCAGTCACGAAAGCTTCAAATCAAATGATTACAGGTCAAGCAGTCAGACGCCATTTTGATAAAAAGGGTCTGTGCAGTCCACTCAGATAATGTGGTAGCTATACAAGTTTGTTCATGAACTGGGAATATGCAAAGAAGCATTGAGTTTGTTTTTATTTATTTTTCAAACTATAAACTATTTTCTTTTTTTCCAGATAAGGCCTAGTGAGCTATATAGCTCTTTTTCAGAAGTGACCTGGCCACAAATGATAGCTCAAACAAGTGGTTTATCATGTGAAAATTAAAAGAAGCCAAATACTCTGAAAGTATGTTTCTAAATGTGAAGGGAAAAACCTAAGGATCTGGAGAAAAATCCATGCAACGACGGAGAGGACATGGAAACTCCACATATAAAGGCGTCATGGTTGGGATCAAATCCACAACTTCCAGTATAGCGGGCGAGGTAGTTAACATCTCGCCATCGTGGTGCCCTCAATTCTACATCTCCTCTCTTGAAACACTTATCTCCTCCTTTAACTTCTCCCACCACTTCTTCGCCGATGACATCCACATATTATACTCTTTCTCCACATTCACTCCGGACCTCTCTTCTCGTATTTCAGCCTGCTTAACTGCCCTTCAGTCTTGGATGTCGCTTCGCTTACTAGCCATCAACCGCTCTAAAACCCAGGTTATCTTTTTCCCCATTGCTCTTTCCCCTCCACCCACTCCCACCATCACTTTCCTCCCCCTCTTCTCACTCACCCATATCCCCTCTGCCCACAACCTTGGTGTCCTCTTCTTTCAAATTCGAAAAATACGCTCTCTCCTCACTCAGTCCACTGCCAAACTACTAATACACTCACTTATCTTCCTTTGCTTAGACTACTGCAACTCTCTCCTCGGTCTCGCAGCCTATGCATTCATTCCACTGCAACAGATCCAAAATGCGTCTGCACACGTCATCTACAACTTACCACACTGTACCCGTACCTCCGCCCTTCTTATAGAAATGTACTGGAAGGGACAGCAGAACTCTAGGCGTCATATTTAATCATCTGTATCTCAGACTTGGAATTTGCAGATGCAGGTTTGTTATCTAGGGGCTCATCTGGACCATTACATATCTTTAAAAAGATCTATAAAGCTCAATGGGCTTTAGCCAGGTAATACACTTGACGTTAATTATTGTGGTGACATTGGGAACATAATGATACGGTTTCTTAAAACACAGTTGATAACAGTAATGAAGGATGGAATTCACATATCTTTATCACAGGTGTTAGTCTGAATAACTTATGTGGCAGTAGTACAAAGCTGTGATATCATGTGTATCAAATTGTGGCAGATGTAGCCAAGGAGAAACTATTTCAATTGGTGGAGTGCACGTGCAGAATGGAGATTAGGAGGGTTATTGGAGCAGCACCTACAACAACTATTGCCGGATAGCGAGACATTTAAAGGGCAGACTTCAATGTCCCTTCTATAACATTGGAACATAAATGTTTTCCTTTTAATATTTAACTTTCGATGTTATATTCTTTGATGAAAAAAAAAACTGGTCCCTCTTCAAATGTCGCTAACAGGTGTATATTCTGAAAATAGATGTAAGTCCATTATGTTTATGGTGTAACATCAACCTTGTGCCATTGTTATTTCTCAAATTAAAAATAATTATTCTGATTATTTAACCTGGAAAGTAACGCAAGATTGTCTTGTGTTGAACCTGCAACCTCAGCCTGCCTTTTGATGTTTTGTAATTTAGTTTTTTCTTCAATCATAAGAATTACTATTAAATATTGAAGATGCACTTTCTTTTAACACACTTAAAGGCTCCACCTGTATCACCTGGTGTTCAAGCAACAATGAACTTGACTCCATGCCTCAGTCACAGGGTCATCTGTCTCAAAAATATTTTGTGCATTATAAATAGCATTATTATTAAATGGATTATGGTAAAAAAATATAAAACATAGAAAAATCACTGATATTTAGTTCACATGTTTTCGTCAACGATATTTATTATTTTATTATTTAAAATATCGATGTTTTTCCTATCCTATCAACTTGCCTAACCTGTATTTTTGTCTGACTCGAGAGCCACATATATGCACTCAATCTTTCGCTGTCAGATGCTTTGCTCATTATTGTGAGCAATGTTCCTTCTGCTATTTCTGGCGAGTGGCAACTGCCTGATACTAAAAGCATAATTCTCTAGCCTTTTCCATTGAGATAAATCCTAACACTGCTGGTGCCAACTGATGGCAAGTCCACTTGGCTTGAGATCTTCCTGTCACACATCAAGAACCCCACCCACCGCTTACCTGTGCCACAGCAAAAGTTGTGATTGTGACTTGTGTACGTGACATAACATGGTTGTGTGTGGGTTGCACGAACATGCACGTGCACAGACTTACCTTCCTGTGCACAGAGATCCACTCTGGTTTGTGGAGAGGCCGGAAGCCGACTCCAGCCACACCAGACCGCGCTCTGCCCACGTGGCTGTGAAGCAGCCCTCGCGTGGCCACTGCCGCCACATAATCCCGCATTTCAACTCTCACCTGCACCGGTGGGTAGAAGTCGCAATGGGACCACCAGAAGCACCAGGATTACCGCTGTCTGAAGTAATATAATCAGAATTTTTACAATAATAAATCTGTGTGCATTCTACATACAGAATAGTGATGTAACATGACCCACAAGGCATAATGGGAGGACCATGCTCATGGTCACATTTACAATTTTTGTTGTCTAAAAATCCCCTTTTGAGCGTAGCATTACTCTTAACATGCCTTATCATACACTGGTCCTTGCCTCGAGGCATTTTGGTGTGGCTCCTAACCAAACACAGGAATGAGTTCCATAATTGAAGTTTCTGAACAACATTGAGCTTACCTTACTCAGAATCCAATAATTAAAGGTTCCCGTAACTTTCCTATGCCTGCACATCACTTTTTTACATCAATGGATTATATATCTTTTTTTTTAGTTTGTGTTCTGTAAAATTAGGGCAATGGAAAAAAAGCATTACTGAGGGATGTTCAATGAAAGTTAGGTTAAGGATACTTTTCTTATCCACTCGCCAATACTAATTTCCCAAAGGAAAAACATTCACTAAAATATGTGTGCATATTACGATGGTGTTCGTGAGACTGCGTGCATACCGCCCAGTCAGCTGTGAGACAATCCGCATCACTCAGGTGCTGTGCAGCCGCACTAACATCCTCAGCATCGTGCAGGAATCCCAGGTAGTTCTGGTGCAGGTAAAGTGTAAAGAGCTCGGGCGACATTTGGCTCCTCTCCACTACGTCCTGCCAACGTGTCCAAATCACAGGTGCACACGCATTCACAAGTACATGCAAGCATGAGAATGCTTGCATGGATACATAATTTATGCATCGATCAACAAGTGTAGGCACACTTGCCGAATTCACTTTGAGGGAATGAATACCGGGAACAGTGAAGATTCATTGACGTGAAATCCCCAGACAGACCCAGGTGTTATGTGTGCAGCAGTAAATACATTAGTATGCAGGACTAGGTGTTTTACAAAGAGTTAGTAAAGATTGTTTTATTGCCAAAATGAAGTAAAATTCAGTCCATTGACCAATGAGCTCTCTCAATTAATATAACCAAAACACAATTGTTTAATCGGGGAATACACTGAACAAGACAATGTGTTAAGTACATGTGTATTTAGTTAAGTATACTGTACAGTAAAACTTATTTTGCTAAATTGGATTATTTGCGATTTTATATACAGACACCTAGATGCATGTGGCGATGTAACACATACTTGACACACTCAAGCACAATGCAAATGTGTACAGACGTAACACATACTTGACACGCTCATGCACAACGCAAATGTGTACAGACGTAACACAAACTTGACACACTCAAGCACAACGCAAATGTGTACAGACGTAACACAAACTTGACACACTCAAGCACAACGCAAATGTGTACAGACGTAACACATAATTGACACACTTAAGCACAACGCAAATGTGTACAGACGTTACCGGATGCATCTTGCTGTTCACTCATTGAGGACGTGCCATACGGACACCGAGACAGCGTATCGTTAACGATCAAGTGACCATGACGTTTTGTGTCGAGGTAAATAAAACTTATACATTTACAGTAAAGCTTATTGATGTTTAATTTAATTAATTAAATTTTGTTCTATTATTATTTGTGTTATTATCTATTTGTATTATTGTACAATCAAATAAGTAGATGGTTATGAATGTTTACGGAAGAGGATTAATGTTATGAAATATTGAATTCTCTCCCACATCATCAGTGAGACACGGGAACCTTTTTCCCAAATAAACATTATCTACATTTGCGAATTTTACTCTTGTGCAGATTTACAAGAACAAAGTCCTCGAGAATGTAGAGGCCTTACCATGTGTGTATGGGCAGTCCTCGAATTACAAACATATTTTGTTCCTGGACCCATTCGTAAGTTGAATGGTTCGTATGTCGGAACACTATAATGTACTGTATTTAAATGCCCATACGGTCAGTGTGATGAAATGTGTTACGGTTCAGCAAAAAAGGAAAGCATCGTTATACGCATAAATAAGAAGACATTGTACCTTTGCATGTAGCACTGTAAAAAATATTGCAATCAGTAACCACAAGTGCACACACATATAGGACATGCACACATACAAAGACACAAAACAACTGCCATTCACAACTAAGTGGCGGTGACATCACTACGGCGCTTACGCCAGGCTATGTGTACTGTAAGGCCACGTGAGGTGTCGAACGTCCACTGGCAGGAGGTCACGGGACAGAACTAGGTGCCATGAATTGACCGACTGAGATGACTGGCCTATGCACCACCTGTGCCCCCTGTGTTAACTTGCTGTTTTAGCAGCCAGGTGCTCCGCTTTGTTTTGAGCGTCACTCCTCTGCTCTCCGTTGTTATTGTTGGAGAGCGATTTCCTTCAACTGCCCAACAGCATCCTTCAAGAGCCTCTTCCACAGGTCGACCTTGACACCACTGGCACCAGGCAAGTCCACTCAGACACCACTGGTACCAGGCAAGTCCACTCAGCTCCACATCCTCTCATACCACATCACTCCATCTCTTTAGCCCGTGCCGCGCCCATTTAGCTCCCTCTATCCGGCCGAACAAAAGCTGTTTAGGCATGCGATGGCTGGGCATGCGGGTTACATGACCCAGCCAACGCAGCCTTGCCTGCCGGAGGAGTTCACTTATGGAAATGTCTCCAGATCTTTCAAGGATTTGTGAGCTCCTCACACGATCCAGCCTTGTTAAACCCAGGATGGATTGTAGGCAGGCCAGCATAAATGTTTCTAACCGGCGAAGATATTCCATTAGGGGGGTCAACATTTCGCAAGCATAGAGAAGAGAGGGCATGACTGTGGCCGTGAAGACCTGAAGCTTCATGTGGAGCAACAGACCAGGTAGCTTCCACACAGCGTTATGCTGTGTGGAAACTACCTGGTGCGCTGTAGTAGACGGACTGCCCCATTACCAATTGGGAGTTGTGGGGGTGGAGTGTATGATGGTACAAAATACCCAAGCAGGAGCTTAGTTTTGGTGGGGCTGATGGTAAGGCCCTACCTCTTAGTGGCACACTCCAGGTTCAGCAGCAGCGCCTCCAACTCCTCCTCTGATTGAGCAGCAATTACCAGATCATCGGCATGCATAACATGGTTGACCAATAGGGAGCCAAAATCTTGACTTAAAGCTTTCGTGACTGCAGGAATGAATAATATTCTTTGGGTCTTTCAGTAAAGTCACGTAAATAGGTTCAAAAAATATATAAAAAAACTACGACGTTTCGATCGCAACACTAGCGATCATTATCAGAACAAGGGGGTTAGCTTCGAAAGGCAAACTGTTTATAAAGGTTTGAAATGAACTTAGCCCAAATGTCAGCAGCCAATGTTAATGTAAGTGGTGGGCAGCGACCGCGACGGTGGTGGGTTTTCCACCAATCAAAGGGCTGCCAGGTAAAAATTAGCATGTTAATGTAAGATCGTTGAACGGCCTCCACGGTGAGTGCGCTGAGGTGGCTATGTTAATGTGAGAGATTAACATGTTAATGGGATATTGCAGAGCAGCAACCTCGAGGTCGGCGCGCGAGGTGGCTTTGTTAGTGTGAGAAATTTTACCTGTTCATGTAAAATCAGACAGCCGAAAATAACTATCATCGGCAGGTAGTAGGGTGGGAACATCACAGCCAGTTATGACTTAAACTGGTTAATAACGTCCTTCCAATTATTGCTCTGTTTGTACCCATCTTCTCGGTTGAAATTGTGTCAGTAAATATGGATGGCTTCATGAATGAAACTTTGTTGATAGCCAGTGGGTTTGCCAAGTACCTTCGTCTTAGAGAAACCAATTTCGTGTGAGCCCACCGCATTAAAACAATGATCAGCCACAGCCGAGGTATTGGTCCTACCGTGTTTCAGATCTGCCTTTTATGTTCACGAACACGGTCTGAGACATGTGGCTTAGTTTCCCCAATTTAACTACTGCCGCAGACACAGCTTAGTTTGTAGACGCCGGGGTATCGCATGTCAGGGGTGACATCCTTCACAGATGGGATCAGATTACGAATTTTATGTACTGTGTTAAATCGAACCTGGATCTTGTTTTTCCTTATGATTTTGGAAATACTTTTGGTGACCCCTGCTATGTATGGCAAGGTGATGATTTTGATTGGGTCCTCAGATGGTTCCTTCTCAACGGTTGGGGTTATAGCTTTACGGATTGTGTAGTCTGAATATCCATTCATCTTGAGAGCTTGGTGTACGTGTTCCAGTTCACTGGCGAGGTGATGATAGTCAGAAGTACATCGAGCTCTATGGTGTAGAGTTTTGACGAGGGAATTCTTCTGGGAAAGATGGTGATAGGAGTCAGGTTTTAGATATGCATCCGTATGGGTGGCTTTCCTGTAGACAGTGTCCCATTGAGCCATCTGGTCTCTTTTCGATTAAAACTTCCAAGAATGGTAGCTTGCTTTCCTTTTCCACCTCCATGGTGAATTTGATGGCTGGGTGCATGGAATTTATGTGGTTGAGGAATTGGTTCAGAGCTGGTAGGCCATGTGGCCAGATGACGAACGTGCCATCTACGTACCTCTTCCACAAGGATGGACGTAGAGTGGATGCCTGGATGACATTTGTCTCAAATTTGTCCACATTGGTTACAACTGGAGATAAGGGAGAACCCATTGGGGTACCTTCAACTTGTTTGTAGAATGTCCCATTCCAGGTGAAGTAAGCATTGGTGAGGCAGTGTCTCACCAGGGCTGGTACATCAGCATTCAGTCCTTCTGGGACCAAATCTTCAATGATTGTAATGGTGTCAGGCACAGGAACTTTGGTAAACAAAGAAACTACATCGAAACTAACGAGCAAATCACCTGGAGATAGTAAGATGTCCTTAATTAACGATACCAAGTGAGCTGAGTTAAGTACAGCTGAGGTGGTCTTACCAGTGAATGGTCGTAAGGTCTCAGACAGAAATCGGTCCAGTTTGTACGTGGGTGAGTCAATGGTGGAGACGATAGGATGAAGGGGTGTACCTTCTTTATGGATTTTTGGTAAGCCATACATTCTGGGTGCAGCAGAGCAGCAGAGGGTTTTATGGAAAACCGCTTGGTTGGTTCTATTAAAGATGTAGAATCGGTGATGATATTGTTGGTTTTCGTAATGAGGCAGCTGGTGGGATCTCTTTTAATTTTTGGATAGCTACCATCATTAAGTAGATCCTGAATTTTGTGAATGTATGTGGTTTTGTCCATGATGACTGTGGCATTGCCCTTGTCGGCTGAGAGGATGATGATGTAATCTCTCGATTTAAAGCTTTCGTGACTGCAGTGATTCATATTATTGTTTTTTTCGGTAAAGTCACGTAGAAGGGAAATAATAAAAAATAATAAAAATTCTCACGACGTTTCGATTGCAACACAAGCAATCATCATCAGGTGTGGTTTTCACCTGATGATGAAAGAACCAAGAAGATGTAATGTCTCTTTTTTTCTCTTTTTTAATTGACAGACACAGACAATTTCAACTGAGAAGATGGGTACAAACTGAGCAATCATTGGAAGGACGTTATTAACCAGTTTAAGTCATAACTGGCTGTGATGTTTCCATCCTACCACCTTCCGATGTTAGTTGTTATATTCAGCTCTGATTTTACATTAACAGGTTAAATTTCTCACACTAACACAGCCACCTCACACGCCGACCTCGAGGTTGCTGCTCTGCGATATTCCATTAACATGCTAATCTCTTACATTAACATAGCTACCTCAGCGCGATCGCCATGGAGACTGCTCAACGATCTTACATTAACATGCTAATTTTTACCTGGCAGCCCTTTGATTGGTGGAAAACCCACCACCGTCGCTGCCCACCACTTACATTAACATTGGCTGCGGAAATTTGGGCTACACCCATTTCAAACCTTTATAAACAGTTTGCCTTGAGAAGCTAACCCCCTTTTCCTGATGACGACAGCTTGAGTGACTTTACCGAAAGACCCAAAGAATACAATAGGGAGCCATCCCTTGACCGCACCCGGGCATCGATCAGCCTCCCATTGTATCTGTACCAGATGTAAATTCCTCAAGTACAGCCATCGAAGGCTTCACGAATGTGGTCGAAATAGATGTTAAATAATGTGGGAGCCAGAGGATATCCCTGTTGCACTCCAAGGTGAACAGGGAATGTATCCGACTCCCGGCCACGTAGTTTTACCCAGGCCCACTCACCATCATGAAGGGCCTTAGTGATCGTGAGCAGAGTCAGGACTCCGAAAGCAACAACCCAGAGCCCAGGCCTACTGATGGTACCATAGGGCTTGACCAGGTCAGTAAAGCAGAGATGTAGGTCTTGTTGGAATTCCCTACACCTCTGCTGTAGTAGACGGACAGAAAATATGGCATCTGTGTAGGACCGCCCTTTCCTGAAACCACATTGGGGCTCCGCAAGCTTCTCCTCAGCATGCCTGTCAAGGTGATGTTGAATAATCCTTGCCAGGACCTTTCCCGGCACACTGAGGAGTGAGATGCCCCTGTAGTTTTTACAGTCTGTGCGGGCCACCTTCTTAAAAAGGGGGGCCACCAGGGCATCCTTCCACACACAGACGCACACACATTAACAACAATGCTAGATATAGCCTTCACAAGACTGCTGGGGCAAGTGCTGTTAGCGAGCACCTATGAAGCATGGCACGGAACGAGACAATGAGTGGCCAGCACCACACCCGGCTGCCATTGTTTCCCCGGCAGCGATTGTTTACACACCGCACCAAGTACTTATTTAACGTTAAGTCGACCTAGGGGAGGCCCAAGACCTGTTCAGATAATCGTCACTGGTGTTGGTCGTGCGCGGGAATTAAACTTGGAATGCCAGGTTGGTAGGACAGCGCCCTAACTGCTACATGACCGCTCCCCACACTCACTTTCACACACACACACAAACACAAAGAACCCCCATATAGGCTGAACAGACTGTTGGGACAAGTGCTGTTAGTGAGCACCTATGAAGGCCGGCACAGCACACGAGGGGGTGGGTGGCAAACACCACCATGCCGGCTGCCTTGGTCTCCCCAGTGGTGAGGTTTACTAACACCAGGTACTGATTTGAGGCTGAGTCGACCTCGGAGAGGCTCAGGACCGGTTTAGACACTCGTCACTGGTGTTAGCTGTGAGCGGGAATCAAACTCTGGTTGTCGGGTTCGTAGCGCAACAAGTTTACCATTACACTACTGCTCCCCACACACACACACGTGCGCATGCACACACACACACAAACACTCACTCGCATCGCAAGGTTGACACATTACATCTGGTGGAGGATCGCTCCGCTGAACAAAATAGTTCCACGGTTCAGTTTGCAAGTACGAGTTCGCGTTTTAAGTCAATGCTAAAAATAAAATAATGGAAGCTGGTTCATAAGTGCGGGTGTTCGTAAGTCGATGACTGCCTGTAGTTAGGTATGTGCTTATGATGGAGCCCACTAATGCGGCATTGGGGCTACCGACTTTTATAATGTATACAGCCTTGAACCTGAGCCTTTCCAGATCAACGTAACCTTAGTGGTGAAAATTTCCCATTCCTAATTCAGGGGCAAATCAAACCATAAGAAACCACTGTTAATTTCCCATAGTATTGGTTACTTCATTGACCTAAAAGATATTAAGGTTTGTGTTCATTACAGATCATAATTTTAATTTACAAACTTCCAATGTCGAGCTGTGTACTTTAACTTGATCACCTGGCCATATTTAGCTTTACATCAATTTGTAATATAATTTCCACAATGCATTTTTTTGTGAGAGTGCAAGAAACAATTGAATAAAAATCCATAGACATTTGTTTGTGGGGTATGCAGGGTGAGCTTAATGTAAGGAATTACACTTATAATTAGCAATGGAGTTAATGACCATGGATTGGACCCAGACTCGCGTAACTGCACAGTCGGCTACGCCTACCAGTGGAGTAATCAATTCAGGGTCCAGGTCATCTATTCAGGTTCAAATGGAGGCTGTACAGGTAACACAGATTTAAGACTCTGCAAAAATATAGTTGTATATAACTGTTTAATAGTTACTGATATTGTTATTCTAACATTAATTAACTGAAAGTAATGTGAATTAGCTTGATTGTTTAATGATAGTAAATATATTCACTGTTAAGATTTTGATAATTGAATACGATTTTAATAACTTATTAAATACAGTAATTCGGGCGTGGTTGCAGAATATTAACACTTCCACTCAATCCCAACTACAGAGATTGAGCAGTGAGGTGTTGTGCAATGTGGGGTCGGTTAGTGTGTATCTGGTCATAATTACAAGTATAAGTTAATTACTTTTGAGTTCTATATTGTACATTTTTTCAAAAACAAGATGGCGCCGTTAAGACCGTGGTACTTGTTTAATTATATATACGAGTGCTAATTTGTCTAGTTTGAAAATTTCAAGTTAATTTAATGGATATGCAGTAATGGGAAGGTGATTCGAAAGTGAATGTTATATTATGTATAAAAAAGGAGTTAATTTTGTTATAGTTAATTACATTTAGTGATAGTTATTGTTAATCGGCCTGTCCCCTCGTTATGATCATGGGAGGAGAGGCATAGGGTGAGACGGTTACATTTGCATACACACAAATAGATGTGCATGTCAAATGCTGAAGTTATGAAGCTGTGAGGTAATGTGAAGATAGAATCATACAGTCACAGATATACAAGAGATATCGTGGTTGGGTGGATCAGCACAAGTGTTACCTGACCTCAGGATTAACTGCCAACATGTTTCTCTGTTGATGGGTCAAGTGAGCGGGGAGAGCGTGGGATTCTGAGATAGGGCCGTTTTCACCTGCACACATGCACACATTTGCATACAACTGTAATTTGTACACAATTCAACTGGCCACATGCTATTCAATTCTGGTAAATATGAATAAATCCTAATTCATTGCTAAGTAAATGCATGCAATTTTCTATTCAATACTGGGTGACTTTTAAAGATTCAATTTCTATGCATTAAAACATGATATGCATCACCATATACCAATGTTATACCATACTCTGCTCAATAACACATTCAGTCACAATTAATTTAAAAAGGAAACACTTGTATTAACTAAAGTTATTCAAATGTTTCTCACAAAGGTGATGTTTTCCATGTGGTACTCCGACTTGGAGCATTAGTTTTACATTTTGACTTGTGAAATTATGATGCATTTTATACGTTCCATATGTTAAATATGATTTAAATGACTGATCACTTAATTATGATTATATTAAAATATCTTAAATGTATTGATGATTTTGCATTAGGCACAAAAGCCGAGTACTTACTCTTTGGGTCTTTCGGTAAAGTCACATAGATAGAAAAATAATAAAATAATACTAAATCACGACATTTCGATTGCAACACAAGCAATCGTCTTCAGGTTAAAAAATACAGCATGTGGACTGCTGAGGCAGGAAGAAATTTAGCGAGAGAGCTACTGCAGCCATCTTACCTATAAACGTCACTTTTTGTCTGTCTGTCCGTCTGTCTGTCCGTCCGTCTGTCTGCGTACGCTCGCTTGCGAGGGATTTGGTGCTCGGGCCGTGGGGGTTAGGACGATTTGCCGGGAGGCACGTCCCGTGCCCCGCGGTGAACAAAGGCATTTCCGATTTTTCGTCCGTCGCCTTTAAATCGGTTCGATTATCGATTTAGTGCGATTTCTCTTTATTTATTTATTTACTATTGCCGGCCGGCACGTGTTGAAGCATGCCGTTGCGCATGCGCGAGACGCCGACCAGGGCGATTGCCCCTGGCAACGGGCAGCAACGCCGTCACTGTGGGTGGACGCCATTTTTAATTCCCGTTAAAAATATGCACACGCATTAACACGCGACGCTGAGGTAAATACATCAAAGTTTCACGTCCTCGTCACTCCCCCCCCACTCCAGTGTGCGCAATTACTATTATAGGGTCTGTAGATAATAAAATTATAGCGATTAGACAGTATTATTCTAGCGCGGGGGGGGGGGGGGGCGGCCCCAGCACCCAGCCTCGCCGGGTGGGCAATCTAGGCGAGGCCGGAGGCTCTGCACGGTACTAGGCCTCAACACCCCACACGTGTCAGGCGAAGACTTTGTGTTATAAACTCGATATACCCAGCGTTGCCCGGGGAAAAATACATTTAAAATATTCTGAAAACTTTAAAACATAACATACCAATGAAAATACAAATGTGTAATTAAAATTTTAAACCCGACTGAGCCAAGAATCGATTATCTGAATCGCGCAAAGCTTGTAGACTCCTTTAAAATCGGCCGATTCCCGTTTACTATAAGTTGGTTATAGTCGATATAAACTGCTACGAACGGGAAATATCCGGCGTTGACCGGGGCAAAAATATAATCAAAAACATAACATACCAATGAAAATAAAACTCTGTCATTCAAAATGTAAACCCCCAACACGTCAGGAATCGATTCTTTGAATCGCGCAAAGGACTCATCGAAGGTTGTAGATTACTTTAGAATCGGCCTATTCCCGTTTTAAAATCTGCGTGTCGCCAAGCTTGCTTGACATTTCCAACAGACATACACATTCACGCATTTAGCTTTTACATTTAACATACAAAACGCCAGCATGTACTGCTGTCATCATAGGCAAAAATATATACACCCTCACCACTCTCCCTCACCACTCTCCCTCACCACTCTCTCACCACCACCACTCACCCTGACCACTCACACTCACCACTAACCCTCACCACTCACCCACAACACTCACCCTCACCACCACCACTCACTCTGACCACTAACCCTCACCACTCACCCACAACACTCACCCTCACCACTCACCCTCACCACCACCACTCACCCTCACCACTCACCCTCACCACTCACCTCTCACCACTCACCATTCACCCTCACCATTCACTCTCACTACTCACCCTCACCACTCACCACTGACCCTCTCCCTCACCACTCCCTCTCACCACTCACCCTCACCACTCACTCTCACCACTCACGCTCACCACTCACCCTCACCACTCACCACCTCACCACTCACCCCTCTCCCTCACCACTCACCCTCACCACTCACCCTCATCACTCACCCTCACCAATCATCCTCACTACTCACCACTCACCCTCACCACTCACAACTCACTCACCACTCACGCTCACCACTCACCCTCACCACTCACCACTCACCACCTTACCACTCACCCCTCTCCCTCACCACTCACCCTCACTACTCACCACTCACCCTCACCACTCACGCTCACCACTCACCCTCACCACTCTCCCTCACCACTCTCCCTCACCACTCACCCTCACCAATCATCCTCACTACTCACCACTCACAACTCACCGGGGCTAAAATATAATCAAAAACATAACATACCAATGAAAATAAAACTCTGTCATTCAAAATGTAAACCCCCAACAAGCCAGGAATCGATTCTTTGAATCGCGCAAAGGACTCATCGAAGGTTGTAGATTACTTTAGAATCGCCCTATTCCCGTTTTAAAATCTGCGTGTCGCCAAGCTTGCTTGACATTTCCAACAGACACACACATTCACACATTTAGCTTTTACATTTAACATACAAAATGCCAGCATGTACTGCTGTCATCATAGGCAAAAATATATACACCCTCACCACTCTCCCTCACCACTCTCCCTCACCACTCTCTCACCACCACCACTCACCCTGACCACTCACACTCACCACTAACCCTCACCCTCACCACTCACCCACAACACTCACCCTCACCACCACCACTCACCCTGACCACTCACTCAACACTCACCCTCACCACCACCACTCACCCACAACACCCTCACCACCACCACCACTCACCCTCACCACTCACCCTCACCACTCACCTCTCACCACTCACCTCTCACCACTCACCATTCACTCTCACTACTCACCCTCACCACCACCACTCACCACTGACCCTCACCCTCACCACTCCCTCTCACCACTCCCTCTCACCACTCACCCTCACCACTCACTCTCACGCTCACCACTCACCCTTACCACTCACCACCTCACCACTCACCCCTCTCCCTCACCACTCACGCTCACCACTCACCCTCACCACTCACCACCTCACCACTCACCCCTCTCCCTCACCACTCACCCTCACCACTCACCCTCACCACTCATGCTCACCACTCACCCTCACCACTCACCCCTCTCCCTCACCACTCACCCTCACCACTCACCATCACCAATCATCCTCACTATTCACCACTCACCCTCACCACTCACAACTCACTCTCACCACTCACGCTCACCACTCACCCTCACCACTCACCACTCACCACCTCACCACTCACCCCTCTCCCTCACCACTCACCCTCACTACTCACCACTCACCCTCACCACTCACGCTCACCACTCACCCTCACCACTCTCCCTCACCACTCACCCTCACCAATCATCCTCACTACTCACCACTCACAACTCACAACTCACTCTCACCACTCACGCTCATCACTCACCCTCACCCCTCACCCCTCTCCGTCACCACTCACCCTCACCACTCACCCCTCTCCCTCACCACTCACTACCACCACTCTTCCTCACCACTCACCCTCACCAATCACCACTCACCCTCACTGCTCACCCTCACCGCTCACCACTCACCATCACCACTCGCCCTCACCACTCACCCTCACCACTCACCCCTCACTAAACACCACTCACAACCGCCACTCGCCCTCACCACTCACCCTCACTCACCCTCACCAATTATCTTCACTACTCACGACTCACCACTCACTCTCACCACTCACGCTCACCGCTCTCCCTCACCACTCACGCTCACCACTGACCCTCACCACTGACCCTCACCACTCACCCTCACCACTCACCCTCACCACTCACCCTCACCACTCACCCTCACCAATCATCCTCACTACTCACCACTCTTCCTCACCGCTCACCCTCACCGCTCACCACTCACCCTCACCACTCACCCTCACCACTCCCCACTCCCGCTCACCCTCACCACTCACCCCTCACTAATCACCACTCACAACCGCCACTCGCCCTCACCACTCACCACTCACCCTCACTCACCCTCACCAATCATCTTCACTACTCACAACTCACCCTCACCACTCACCACTCACCCTCACCCCTCTCCCTCACCACTCACGCTCACAACTGACCATCACCCTCACCACTCACCCTCACCACTCACCCTCACCAATCATCCTCACTACTCACCACTCTTCATTACCACTCACGCTCACCACTCACCCTCACCACTCTCCCTCACCAATCATCCTCACTACTCACGACTCACCCTCACCACTCACCCTCACCACTCCCCACTCACTCTCACCACTCATGCTCACCCCTCTCCCTCACCACTCAGCCCTTTCCCTGACCACTCACGTTCACCACTGACCCTCACTACTCACCCTCACCAATCATCTTCACTACTCACCACTCTGCCTCACCACTCACCCTCACCAATCACCACTCACCCACAACACTCATCCTCACCACTCACTCTCACTACTCACCCTCACCACCACCACTCACCCTGACCACTCACACTCAACACTCACCCTCACCACCACCACTCACCCACAACACTCACCCTCACCACCACCACTCACCCTCACCACTCACTCTCACTACTCACCCTCACCACCACCACTCACCCTCACCACTGACCCTCACCACTCACCCTCACCACTCCCTCTCACCACTCATCACTCACTCTCACCACTTACGCTCACCACTCACCCTCACCACTCACCCTCACCACTCACACTCACCACCTCACCACTCACCCCTCTCCCTCACCACTCACCCTCACTACTCACCACTCACCATCACCATTCACACTCACCACTCACCCCTCTCCCTCACCACTCACCCTCACCACTCACCCCTCTCCCTCACCACTCACCCTCACCACTCACCCCTCTCCCTCACCACTCACGCTCACCACTCACCCTCACCACTCACCCCTCTCCCGCACCCTCACCACTCACCCCTCTCCCTCACCACTCACCCCTCTCCCTCACCACTCACGCTCACCCCTGTCCCTCACCACTCACCATCACCACTCACCCCTCTCCATAACCACTCATGCTCACCACTCACCCCCACCACTCACCCTCACCAATCATCCTCACTACTCACCCTCACCACTCACTCTCCTCACCCTCATCACTCACTCTCACCACTCACGCTCACCACTCACCCTCACCACTCACCCTCACCACTCCCCCTTTTCCCTCATCATTTACGCTCACCATTCACCCTCACCACTCACCCCTCTCCCTCACCCCTCTCCCTCACCACTCACGCTCACCACTCACCCCTCTCCCTCACCACTCACCCTCACCACTCACCCCTCTCCCTCACCACTCACCCCTCTCCCTCACCACTCACCCCTCTCCCTCACCACTCACACTCACCACTCACGCTCACCACTCACCCTCACCCCTCTCCCTAACCACTCACGCTCACCACTCACCCTCACCAATCATCCTCACCACTCACCACTCACCCTCACCACTCACTCTCACCACTCACGCTCACCACTCACCACTCACCCCTTTCCTTCACCCCTCTCCTTCACCACTCACCCCTCTCCGTCACCACTCACCCTCACCACTCACCCTCACCACTCACCCTCACCACTCACCCTCACCACTCTCCCTCACCACTCTCCCTCACCAATCACCCTCACCAATCATCCTCACCAATCATCCTCACCACTCACCCTCACCACCACCACCACTCACCCTCACCACTCACACTTACCACTCACCCCTCACCCTTCTCCCTCACCACTCACCCCTCTCCCTCACCAATCACCCTAACCACACACACCCTCTCCCTCACCACTCACGCTCACCACTCACCCTCACCAATCATCCTCACTACTCACTACTCACCCTCACCACTCACCCTCACCACTCACTCTCACCACTCACGCTCACCACTCACCCTCACCACTCACCACTCACCCCTCTCCATCACCACTCACCCTCATCACTCACCCCTCTCCCTCACCACTCACCACCACCACTCTTTCTCACCACTCACCCTCACCACTCACCCTCACCACTCACCCCTCACCCTCACCAATCACCCTCACCGCTCATCAATCACCCTCACCACTCACCTTCTCCCTCACCACTCACCCTAACCACTCACCCCTCTCCCTCACCAATCACCCTAACCACTCACCCCTCTCCCTCACCACTCACCACCACCACTCTTTCTCACCACTCACCCTCACCACTCACCCTCACCACTCACCCCTCTCCCTCACCAATCACCCTCACCAATCACCCTCACCGCTCATCAATCACCCTCACCACTCACCCTTCTCCCTCACCACTCACCCTAACCACTCACCCCTCTCCCTCACCAATCACCCTAACCACTCACCCCTCTCCCTCACCACTCACGCTCACCACTCACCCTCACCAATCATCCTCACTACTCACCACTCACCCTCACCGCTCACCCTCACCACTCACTCTCACCACTCACGCTCATCACTCACCACTCACCCCTCTCCGCCACCACTCACCCTCACCACTCACCCGTCTCCCTCCCCACTCACCACCACTACTCTTCCTCACCACTCACCCTCACCAATCACCACTCACTGCTCACCCCTCACCCTCACCACTCACCCTCACCACTCACGCTCACCCTCACCCCTCACTAATCACCACTCACAACCGCCACTTGCCCTCACCACTCACCACTCACCCTCACTCACCAATCATCTTCACTACTCACGACTCACCACTCACCACTCAATCTCACCACTCACGCTCACCCCTCTCCCTCACCACTCACCCCTCTCCCTCGCCACTCACGCTCACCACTGACCCTCACCACTCACCCTCACCACTCACCCTCACCAATCATCCTCACTACTCACCACTCTTCCTCACCACTCACCCTCTCCCTCACCACTCAACCCACCACTCACCCTCACTACTCACCCTCACCAATCATCCTCACTACTCACCACTCTGCCTCACCACTCACCCTCACCACTCACCCCTCTCCCTCACCACTCACCCTCACCAATCACCGCTCACCCTCACTGCTCACCACTCACGCTCACCACTCACCCTCACCACTCACCCTCACCACTCTTCCTCACAACTCACCCTCACGACTCACTCTCACTACTCACCCTCACCACTCTCCCTCGGTTGTGAGTGGTGATTAGTGAGGGGTGAGTGGTGAGGGTGAGCGTGAGTGGTGAGCGTAAGTGGTGAGGGTGAGTGGTGAGGGTGAGTGGTGAGGGTGAGCAGTGAGTGGTGATTGGTGAGGTTGAGGGTGAGTGGTGAGGGTGAGTGGTGAGCGGTGAGGGTGAGTGGTTGTTGTGAGGGTGAGTGCTGAGAGTGAGTGGTGAGGGTGAGTGGCGGTTGTGAGTGGCGATTAGTGAGTGGTGAGGGTGAGCGGTGAGGGTGAGTAATGAGCGTGAGTGGTGAGGGTGAGTTGTGAGTGGTGAGGGTGAGTGGTGAGAGAGTGGTTAGTAGTTAGGGTGAGTGGTGAGAGAGTGGTTAGTAGTTAGGGTGAGTGGTGAGGGTGAGTGGTGAGGGTGAGTAGTGAGAGTTAGTGGCGAGTGGTGAGGGTGAGTGGTGATTGGTCAGTAGTGATTGGAGAGGATGAGTGGTGAGTAGTGAGGGTGAGGTTGAGTGGTGAGGGTGAGTGGTGATGGTGAGTGGTCAGGGTGAGTGGTGAGGGTGATTAGTGAGGGTGAGTGGTGAGGGTGAGTGGAGAGGGTGAGTGGTGAGCGTGAGTGGTGAGGGTGAGTGGTGGTGGTGAGGGTGAGTGGTAAGCGTGAGTGGTGAGGGAGAGGGTGAGTTGTGAGGGTGAGTGGTGGTGGTGAGGGTGAGTGGTAAGCGTGAGTGGTGAGGGAGAGGGTGAGTGGTGAGGGTGAGTGGTGAGCGTGAGTGGTGAGTATTGTCAAAGCCCACCGGGCTTTGACAATACCTTAGTATCTGTGTATATATGTAAGGTTATTAAGAAATATATTTTTCACCCGGGCAACGCCGGGTACTTCTGCTAGTAGGTTATAAAGGTTTGAGATGGGTACAACCCAAGGGTAAGTGGGCGGGGCTAGAGATCTTACATTTACTTGCAAATTCCATCTCTAGCTCCACCCACTTACCCTTGGGTTGTACCCATCTCAAACCTTTATAACCTATGGCTGCAGTAGCTCCCTCGCTATATTTCTTCCTGCCTCAGCAGTCCGCCTGCTGTATTTTTTCACCTGAAGACGATTGCTTGTGTTGCGATCGAAATGTTGTGATTTTTTATTATTTTTCTATCTACGTGACTTTACCAAAAGACCCAAAGAGTATGAATTCCTGCAGTCACAAAAGCTTTAAGTCAAGATTTAGCCGAGTACTTCTTGCACGTCTGTGTTGTTTTAAATTAATGATTCATTTTAAAAAGAAAAAGGAATTCTACCTGAATCTGCATTAGTCAAGACCAAAAAATGTAAGTAAAATGTTGCATGGAGATGAACTTGTCAGGACTATTCTGAAATTAAAATGAATGGCACTACACGAGCCTTATCTTGCATTATTGCCTGTAGAATACAGTAATGTTCATGTGTGTGTGCACATGAGCACTTACGCTTGCAGTGCAAAATCTTCCCGAGCGCATGGAAAAGGAAGAGTGACACATCCCTTCCCCCGAAGACGGCCTTTGCCTCCTCAGGACTTGTGGGGGACTCTGTACCTCGTCGTCCGCGCCTCCCTAATCCAAGCCCTACACCTCCTCGCAACAGCTTCCGCGGAAATACAGAGCTTGTACTGTCAGATGTGTCTGCACACACACATGTACACGAAATTATAAATTCACATCTACACGAACACTCGCAAACCCCACAAACCACCATGCCATATACAACAATTACACACATACAAACCTATCCGAAAGTACAATACATCCCGTCATAGCATGAGGTTGCTAAACTACACATGATACCAAGCAAATCAAAGACAGAAAAAATGGTATCTATGACTACGGGCAATCTTTGACTTACGAACATAATTCATTCCTGAGACCCATTCGTAAATCAAACAATTAATAAGTCGGAACACAATAATGTAGTGTATTTAAATGCCCATACGGTCAGTGTTTTGAAACGTTACAGTTTTTACAAAAAAGGGAAGCATTGTTAAACTCATAAATAAGAAAAAAGATTGTACATTTGCATGTAATACTGTGGTACATACTGCAGAGTTAATATAACGTAAAATAAAGTAATGTAAACAAAAATCTGTTTTATTTTAACTTACCTTGAGTCCTGATGCTGGCTTGCTTGTTAGAAGGGGCACGAGTCACCAAAATTGCACAAAAAACATGCACGGGGCACACGCACATAGACAAAGACACCAATTACAACGATCTCCAGTATAGCCTGAACAGACTGTTAGGGCAAGTGCTGTTGGTGAGCAGTGCCTTTTAAGGTTGGAACGGCACATGAGGGGGTGAATGGGCAGCACCACGCCTGGCCACTTTTTACTGGCGTGCTAACCATTGCACTACTGCTCTCCACACCCACACACACGGGGGGGATCACCAACGACAACGGTCCCCCATGTATCTTTAACAGAATATTAGGAAAAGTGCTGTTAGAGAACACCTATGAGGGTTGGCATTGGCACACGAGGGGGTGGGTAGCCAACACCACGCCCTTTGTCTCTCCAGTGGTGATGTTTACACACTGCACCAGGTACACATTTTAGGCTGAATTGACCTAGGGGAAACCCATGACCAGTTCAAATAATCGTCACTGGTATTGGTCGTGAGCAGGAATCGAACTACAGTGGCCAGCTTCATAGCGCAGCGCTCTGACCGCGACACCACTTTTACACACACAACAACCGCCATTCTCCACTAAGTGGCAGTGATATCACCACGGCGCTTGTGCCAGTGTTGTATATATATAGGCCTTTTTCCAAAAAATTATATTAAGAATAATTCTGCCAAAATATATATATATTTTTTAATAATCAATAAAAAAATGAAATAAACACCTTCACCCCGCTACCTCCCACAAGCCACACCAAGCATCTGGAGGCCATTGAATAATAAAACCCCGGGGCAAAGGGAGGTTAATGACTCTGGAAAATCTCCACGGGGCAGGGGACCATGAAGTCACGACCTCGTGGGACGTTTTGGACATTCACAAACAAATCTCCAGCAGGAACAGCCTGGTTTCAAATCAAACTTGCTGACATAGCCTTTACACCTCCCCAATCGGTTTTCCACACAGGCGAGAGCTACAGGGCAAACGGACATTACAACTGGAGTTTTTTTCTTTTCTTTTTCTCCTCTATCTATGTAGGTGAAAACTTAGTGATATCTTCAACCTCAGGATAACAAAATATAACTCGAGAATAAAAAGCACAGATCCCTGGATACAGACAGGGAGCAAAGGTTAATACAACCCTTGAAATACCAGTGGTAACAACTTTGGTACATTACAAATCTTGGTCAAACATAAACCAAATAATAATCGTGAGGTATTAGACCTAGGGTAACTCAAAAGAGATACAAGGAAAATAGGTCAAACACACAAGACCAGATAATATGTATTCCATGGAATCAGAGCCTCCCGGCCGCCTTTCTCTTCCAACAATTTGACACAACACATGGTAGCAAAAAAATACGTATGAAGGGAGGGTGCCTCCCTTTGAGATAGCAACACCACGAAGGCAGAGGGGGGGGATGCAAACAAAAACATGGTGATCGAAAGCAGCCAGTCAAAGGTCAAAGGGGGGGGGGGGCAACCAGGTGGCTGCGGCCACGGGAGGAGATCGAGACAAAGGGCATCTGTTGTTTCGCAATAGACGCGCAGAGGGGAGAAAATTTCACATATAAGCAAGGACACAGATAATGCAACTTAGTTCTGCAAGCGGCAGGCTCTGGGAATCTGCCCCCGTGACAGGCACATCGATAGGGAGCTGCATCGGCAGAAGCCACGAGTCTACGAAGTCAACGGAAATTGAGTGTTGCTTCGGCAAGCTCCGGGAGTGGGCTCCGCAATCGACCAAGGATGGCGAGGCTGGCAGAGTAGCGATGTGTCACCGAGTACGAGTTCGGCGCTGACAGACGAAGCATCGCTAAAAGTTTTATTCTACATTGAGTGCCAGCTCCCACCAGCAGCAAGAGAGAAAGAGCGATAAGCAACGACAAGCAATCAACGTGGAAAAAGGGCAAAAGCGCCAAGCATCGACCAAGCGAGCATCGCACAGGACCAGCAGCAGCAGCCGAACTGCGAGTGCAATCGTGCACCGCCAGAGAGCAGGAAAGAGCACGCAACCAGCGCAACCGGGCAAGAGTGTCGGCCCCGTCGACCTGCAGACAAGCTGCAAGCACAACCGTGCTTCACCAGAGAGCATATAGCAGGAGAGAGCGCTCAATCAGCGCAGCCGAGCAAGAGTGCCGGCCCCGGCGACCTGCGGATGAACTGCTTCAAAGACAAACGTCGTGCCGACTCAGCTCATCCAGCAGCGGAGGGCCCTGCTGCTCCAGCCAAGAGGGAGAGGGAGCACCGTGTGTATGACACGCCCACACACACACGACTCATCGCCCAGCAGGGAACCAAGGCATTTTTGGTACAAGAAACGCCCCACCTCGGCGTCTGCTTAACGCAAAGAGTTGAGCAAGGAAACAATATGCCCACCCACACATATCGGAACTAACAAGAGTACTCCAACGTTCTCTGTGTTTCAAAAAGCATGGCCATCCTAAGGTGGTGCGTTAAATATTAGCTGATCGTGAAAAGCATTGCTGTCCATTGAGTTACGTGGATATGGTCGTTAAAGTATTTTAGTCATTATTTTTGTGATTTGCCTAACTGTACCAATTAATTAATTGATGAAACTAAACATGTGTAATGCGGGCGTAAACGACCTCCCGGAAGTGACGTCATGGGGGGAGGAGTTACGTCACGTGGGGGAGAGGATTCAGGTCTATAAGGGGGGAAACCGGAAGCAGTAGGGGAGTGATCGGAGACTGGGAAAGTGTGAGGCCATGCAGGGCGAAGGGTGAGAGAGAGGGTGGCGAGATCGCCACACACACACGGGCCACGAGGATCGGCACCGTCGGCCAACGGTGACCGACCCCGGGGCAGGAGGAGCAGCGAGGAGGCTGCGGAGAGCAGCGGGTCTGCAAGGGAGGAGTTGGGCAGCAGGGGTCTGCGCGACGAGACAGCAGCGGGTCTGCTAGGAGGGAGTTGGGCTACGTGAGCGACAGCAGCCTGGGGCTGCAGAGCAGAGAGTATATAGGGGAGTGCTGTGAGGGAAAAGAGATCGAACCCAAATAAAGGACACAGGACAGAGAGAAGCGTCCGAGTCTTTTATTACACTGGTGTCAAAAGTGTAACGGCATGGCTAAACAACTGAGAAAAAAGAATATTCCGTCTCCGGCATCGGCTTCATCTTCCGACGACGATGACCTTCCTCCTGCGGTGGACCCGACTCCGGCAGAGGAGGAGATCCGTGCTGGGATGAGTGCGGGTCCGGGGGTCCAAGATGTCGCCGCGTCGGCGGGCCAGTCTGCACCAAAGGACGCGGATTTAAGATGGAGTCAGATGGCGGAGCAACTTGAAACTCTCAAGAACGTACTTGCACAGTTGTGTGAGCTCGTTACGCCGAGGGCGACGTCGGAAGGAGATGTTGGTGGTCCGCAGGAGCCCGGGTTGTCTTCGATGTCGACGCCATCAGCCACGCGGCACGAAGACGCCATCTTGGGCGTGGCGCACGACGAAAGGCGGGAAGCCGCCATTTTGGGCCCTCCTCGACGGAAGGCCGCCATCTTGTCGACACCACGCTGCGACTCCATGTTGAACATGCCACCGGATGAGTCAGCGGCTGGAGGGAGCGCGCCAAGGAGTCGCAGTCGTCACCTAACGACTGTCAAGGAATTCTCCATCGGGGGCAATTGGAGTGCGTTCGCCTGCAGATTTTTGGCAGCGGTACGCTCGGCGAGGTGGACTGACGCCGAGGCATTAGAAGTTCTTCCGACTCTCCTTGATGACGAGTCCGTTCGATTCTTTCGCTCTATAAAAGCCGCGAAGAAGAAAACATTGCGTGGTGTGTTCGACGAAATGGCAGACGCTTACGAGCCGCCGGATGATGCTCATCGCCGGTTTGTGCAATGACAACGCGCACCCGAGGAGTCTCCGGTGGCGTATAGGGGCGCGGTACTGGAGCTGGCAATGGCCGCATACCCGGAGATGGAGCCTGACCTGTTGGAACCTCTCATCCTGGGGAAGATGCTGGAGTTGTCCCGGGATCTCGGCATTCCCATGCCGGTGTGCGGACACGACAAGCTCACATCCCGGGCTGCGGCTAAGTGTCTGGACGCCCAGTTCAACCTGCGCCGGTGGAAGCAAGTTACGGCGTGGACGGGGGGGCCCATCGTCGAAGGGGGAGCCGTGGGTTGGGACCCCAAGAAGGCAGTTTATGTGCCGGACGACAGGAGCCCGCAGGAGCTGTCGGCTGCCGCTGCTCCGTGGCCGGGGCCGCGGGCTGCGCCGCCGACACGGCCGCGTCGGGACGGGGCGCCCGCAGCAAGGCGCAACAACATCGACTGTTTCCGCTGCGGGCGTAAGGGCCATTATGCCAGGGACTGCTGGGCCCGCGTCCCGGGTCCGCCCCAGGAGGAGGCCTCGACAGCGGCCGCTCCAAGAAAGGATTCGCCAGCACAGGCAAGTCGGTGCGCACCAGACACCCGGCAAGGCTTGACACCTCACTCATCACCGTTGTCATGCGATCCGGGTGTTTTTAATAACGGGAGGCCATTGACTGCGCCTTGTCGTTTGGTAACGCAGTGGCGTAAGTTGGCTCGGAGGGTCGTCGCGGCCGCTACCGGTTCGTCCACCGTACCTGGGTCGATACAAGGGGTGGACGTACGGATTTTGGTGGATTCCGGAGCGTCCGCGACCATTATTTCGGATGTAATATTCCATCTCTTGAACATCCCACCAGAGGCCGTGAGTCCGGCTTACGCTTCCTGCCTCGCCGCGAACGGGGGTAGCATGGGCATTGTGGGCCAGGTGTACGCTACAATCGCTATCGGGGGAGTGTCGGCCTCGGGAATTGTGTTAATTTCGAGGTCTCTTGCGGTTCCTTGTTTATTAGGGACCGATTTTCTGGCCAAAATGCCCATTCTAATTAAAATTAATGAGAACTGCATTCAATTACCGGAAGGCCGTAAAATTGCGTCTTTGCCGTCGCCCTGGGGGCGACCTGCTCCTGTCGCACAGGTGCAGGCGTTGTCCGAAGTGTCTGTTGATATTCCACCTGGCTCACAGATTCTCATTCCTTTGCGTTATCGGAAGCCTGTACCTGGTCGTCAAGGAGCGATTGGGGTTTTGTTGTCGCCGTCCGCCACCATCACGGGTGGATCGGCGCTGGTTGGGGCACAAACTATTGTTCGGCCAGACCAGCAGCCGTTTTTGCAGGTGCTTAACGCGAGTGCCGAAAGCGTGTGTGTGCCGGCGGGTACCATTGTGGCACATGCCACTACTGCGTTTACAGCTCATGATGATCTGTCCGGCCGGGGGGTTGTTGGAGGTGTTTCGGGCCCCGGAGCTGCAGATGACCGCTGGATTGCTGAATTGTGTGGGGAGAATTCAGCTCTTTCCGGGGAAGAACGTTGTGCGATTCGTAAATTATTATCGAGCTATTCTGATGTGTTTAGCTCCGACGATTTGGACTTAGGACGCACCTCGTTGCTTTACCATCATATTGACACAGGGGACGCTGCCCCTATTCGGTTGAACTCGCATCGGATGAGTCCGGCTGAGCGAGAGCATGTTCGAGGGGCAGTGGATGACATGTTGGCTGCGGACATAATATCTCCGTCTAACAGCCCATGGGGCGCACCTGTTGTTTTGGTCAAGAAGAAAGATGGCAAATTGCGATTTTGTGTAGACTTTCGTAAATTAAATAAAGTGTCGGTGGCAGATGCGTATCCCCTGCCGCGTATGGACGACTCTCTCGATGCCTTGTCGGGGGCGAAGTTCTTTTCAACGCTAGATCTCTCTTCGGGCTTCTGGCAACTTCCCCTTGACGAGTCCTCGCGAGAAAAGACTGCTTTCCGTACGCCGCAGGGGTTATTCCAATTTAACTGTCTTCCGATGGGGCTGAATGCGGCCCCTGCCACTTTTCAGAGGTTGATGGAGTTGGTATTAACGGGGTTGCAGTGGGAGACATGTCTTATATATTTGGACGATATTATCGTCTTCAGCCGCACATTTGACGAGCATTTATCGCGGTTGGAGGCTGTGTTCATCAGGATGCGTTCTGCTAATTTGAAATTTAAGCCTAAGAAATGTCACCTACTGCAACACTCCGTGCGTTATTTGGGGCACATCGTCAGTGCGGACGGGGTGGCCACAGATCCGGACAAAACTGCGTGCGTCCGTGACTGGCCAACCCCTGCCACGGTGGGGGATGTGCGTCGGTTTTTGGGGTTCGCCTCATATTATCGGAGGTTTGTTCCAAATTTTGCTACGATCGCGAGGCCTTTGCATCTCCTGACGGGTAAAGGACACAAATTTGCTTGGGGACCGCCAGAGGAGGCGGCGTTTCGAGGCCTACGCGATCTATTGGCTACGGCACCGACGTTGGATTATCCGGATTTTGCACATCCCTTCATTCTGGATACGGACGCGAGTGACACAGGCATTGGGGCGGTGTTATCTCAGTCCAAAGGTGGTGTGGAACGCGTGGTGGCGTATGGTAGCCGGGTTTTGTCTCCCGCTGAAACCCGCTACTGCGTCACTCGCAGGGAACTTTTGGCTATTGTTTTTTTTCTCCGCCAATTTCGACCGTATCTGTACGGTCGTTCGTTTATTGTTCGCACGGATCATGCGGCCTTGCAGTATGCTCTTAAAATGGACCAACCATCCGGCCAGCTGGCGCGGTGGTTGGACACGCTGCAAGAATTTTCCTTCCAAATTCACCATCGGAAGGGAGTGCGTCACGCTAATGCGGACGCACTTTCCAGGCTGCCGCAGCGATCCCCTTGCGCGTGTGCGTCGGGGACGCATAGGTGTGGCCCGATTCAGCACCCCCCTCAGCCTGTCGCGCTGGCAGTCGAAGTGCCTGAAGCTCCGCTTGAGCCGGGGCCGGCTGATGCGGGGCCGGCTGATGGGGGACCGGCTGATGGCATTCTACATCTCCCGAGGTCTGTGTGGATTCGGGAACATATGTTGGATGATTCTTTGGTAACGTTACGTAAGCGGCCTGTTAAGGGGAGTGGGAGACTCTGTGCGGGAGGCGTGCCGGAAACCGCTCTCCGTGATGGCTTGCTGATGTGGAGGGAAGGGATGCAGGAACGCTGGCGTCTTGTTGTACCGGCATCATTACGGTACGAATTGATTAGGACTCTGCATTGTGACACGCTTTTACATCTGGGGGTGCAGAAGACGCTATTGACGCTGCAGCGAGACTACTATTGGCACGGCATGACGACGGATGTCGTCGGGCACGTTCGCGCGTGTCCCGATTGTGCCCGCCGTAAGCCACCTAAACATCCATATGTGCCGCCAATACAATCTATTCAGGTGTCTCGAGTTAATGAGTATGTGGCGTTAGATATTTTGGGACCCTTTCCGCCATCCGCTAGGGGAAATAAATATTTGCTGGTAGGGGTGGAGTACCTCTCCCGCTGGCCGATGGCCTGGCCCTTGCCTGACCAGTCAGCGGCGTCTATCACAGACGCCTTTCTATTTGGGTATGTTATGGACAAAGGGGCGCCGGAGAGGCTCCTTACAGACCAAGGCCGGAATTTTTCCTCTAAATTGTTGGGGGAGGTGTGTGCGGCTCTGGGTACAAAAAAAATACGGACATCTCCCTACCACCCACAAACGGATGGTATGGTGGAACGGCTTAATCGGACCCTGTCCGCCATGTTGTGCCATACGGTTAGTGAAAAACAATCGGATTGGGATTTGCATATCCCTGGGGTGCTTTCAGCGTACCGGATGACGCCGCATGCGGCTACAGGATATTCGCCGTTTTTTCTAATGTACGGTCGTGAAAACGTACCGCCGATTAATGAACAGTTGGGAACCGGAGCGAGGGGACCTGTCAAGCCTCTTCCTGATTATATTCAGGACACCGTTCGCCGAGTTACTGAGGCGCGGGTAGGGGCTCGCATGGCTACGGCCAAAGCCCAGGCTCGGAACGAGCGGTGTGCGCGACGTTCGAAAGGGGAATGCCCCTGGAAAACGGGGGACCTGGCCTGGCTCCATTGTCCACAGGTGCGGCCAGGTACCTCTCCTAAGTTACATAAGCCATGGCAAGGGCCGGTTCGCCTCATCGAGGTTCCCAACCCGCAGTCGGCGCGTGTTCGGTTTGGTTCTCGGCGTTGGTTCGTCCATACATCTCGGTTGAAACCATACGTGGCCCCTCGACCGGATGCGTCATCTCCTGAGGTTGCCTTGCCGGGGTCTGTTGCTGCCGACTCGCCCTTGCCTGTGCCTGCTGACTTTGCTAGAGCGCCTGTCGTGCCTTTCACAGACGAGCCGGCCGTGACGCGGCAGGGGAAAGAAGACTCAGCTCGGGGTGCGCCTACCACGGCTGCGGAACCCTTGAGGCCCGCAGCCCTTCCAACCCCGCCGCGGACACGATTGCGGGATGCCTCTGATGCTGCGCCTTCGAGAATAGGGGACCGGGACGTTGCCAGGCTTCCAATAGCGACAGACGAACTTCAGCCTGTCGCTCTTAAAACCCTGCCACGTTCCCGCTCGGCGGGAGGGCCACCGACCGTCCGGGATGGCCCGGCGACCCGCACCCGCTCGAAATCCCTCACATTTCGTTAATTATTGTGTTGTGTTCTTGTTCTTCGGTATATTATTGTGTGTTCTGTGTCCTATTTCGTATTCGGTCGTGTTCGCTCGCATTGCTTGTTGGAGCTGTGTTCAGCCGAGGTCGGCTGGATTTTCTCTACGGGGGAGGGTGGTGTAATGCGGGCGTAAACGACCTCCCGGAAGTGACGTCATGGGGGGAGGAGTTACGTCACGTGGGGGAGAGGGTTCAGGTCTATAAGGGGGGAAACCGGAAGCAGTAGGGGAGTGATCGGAGACTGGGAAAGTGTGAGGTCACGCAGGGCGAAGGGTGAGAGAGAGGGTGGCGAGATCGCCACACACACACGGGCCACGAGGATCGGCACCGTCGGCCAACGGTGACCGACCCCGGGGCAGCAGGAGCAGCGAGGAGGCTGCGGAGAGCAGCGGGTCTGCAAGGGAGGAGTTGGGCAGCAGGGGTCTGCGCGACGAGACAGCAGCGGGTCTGCTAGGAGGGAGTTGGGCTACGTGAGCGACAGCAGCCTGGGGCTGCAGAGCAGAGAGTATATAGGGGAGTGCCGTGAGGGAAAAGAGATCGAACCCAAATAAAGGACACAGGACAGAGAGAAGCGTCCGAGTCTTTTATTACACATGTATAAAGATCTATATTACAAATCTACACATTCACAGGGAGACTATTGTGTAGAAATCTTTCTTTTGTTTACAGAATCTTGCCCGCGAATGTGTTGAAGCCTTAGCCAATTTATAAGCATTTGCTAGACAGACAGGCACATTTCCGTACAACATTGTTCCAAGACATTTCGTTAATTGCATAAGCTTACCAATGAATTCATGGAGGTCTACCTTTGCTTTCGGGATATGTTTTGTTTATTGCTGTTTGTATGAATATTGTCACATTAATTTTAAGGACTTTTTCCCATCACCATGTATGCTCGCCTTACTCTGAGGAAATAACCGATTGTTCTGTTACAAAGTTTAACAAACGTTATCATTGAGGGTTAAATGTACGGATCAATGAGGAGGACATCTCCAGGAGTACTGTGTTGACATTCCTAGCAGAAGAGTTCGCATATTAGTGTTGTTTTTGTTTAGAGATTAAAGTTGCTTAACACAGAAGAGTCTGAGTGGTGCCTTCCTAAGTTCATGCATAATAATCTTAATTATAAGAACTGTATCTTGCAGAGAGATCTGAATTTTGAGACCTGACATAAGCACTAAAACATAATCAGTAAAAGTTAAAGCGAGAATCATTGTATTATCCCGATTGATAATACAACCCTAGATAACAAAGCCGAGCTTAATCAGCATACTTACATCACACTTGCATAACTTTATACAATTCATTGTATTATCCCGATTGATAATACTACCCGAGACGAGGCAGAACCTAATTATCGTTATTGCATACATTAGCATAATTTGCATAGTTTCAGGAAATTACACATTTTTTTATTTTCATTGAATTTTTTTTTTATTTTTATAAAATTTTCAAGACCCAAAATATATAACACCAGGATAAGTCTACTTTAAGGCCATGTGAAGTGTTGATAGCCTGCTGGCAGGAGGTCACGAGACAGACCCAGGTGCCATGGGTTGAATGAAATAACCAACCGATGCACTACCTGTGCACCTACTGTGCCAATTTGCTGTGTTTTAGCCGCTCGGCGCTCTGCTCGTTGTCAGCGTCACTCCTCTGCTCTCAGTTGTTGCTGGAGGGCGACTGCTTCCAACTGGCCAGTAGCATCCTTTACGAGCCTCCTCCAGAGGCCGATCTTGACACTGGTGGTACCAGTCATCGGCAAGTCCACTCAGCTCCACATCTTCATGGACCACATCACTCCATCTCTTCTATAGCCAGTTCCGCACCCATTTAACCCCCTCTATCCGGCCGAACAAAAGCTGTTTAGGCATGTGGTGGCTGGGCATGCAGGCTATATGGCCCATCCAATGCAGCCTTGCCTCCCGGAGGGGCTCACCAATGGGACTTTGTCCAGATCTCTCAAGGATGTGAGCTCCTCACACAATCTAGCCTGGTTAAACCCAGGATAGATCGTAAGCAGGCCAGCCTGAATGTTTCTAACTGGCACGGATGTTCCATTAGACGGGTCCATGTTTCACAAGCGTAAAGGGAGGACATGACTGTGGCCGGGGAGACCCAAAGCTTCATGTGTAGCAACAGACCAGGTAGCTTCCATACATTGTTACGCAGCCGATGAAAAGATAATGCTGCTGGACTGATTTGGAGTGAGACCTCTGATGTAAAACCGGAGCTGGTCATAAGCACACTGCCCAGGTATGGAAAACTCTCCACTCTCTCCACAACTGCCCCATCACCAATGGTGAGTTGAGGGGGTGGAGTATTTGATGGCCCAAAATACCCAGGCAGGTGCATAGTTTTGGTGGGGCTGATGGTAAGACCCCACCTCTTATTGGCATGCTCCAGGTTCAGCAGCAGCACCTCCAATTCCTCCTCTGAGCGGGCAACAATTACCAGATCATCAGCATACATAAGATGGATGACCACTACATGGTCAAAGATAATGTTAAATAATATGGGAACCACAGGGCATCCCTGTCGCACCCCAAGGTGAAGAGGGAATGGCTATAACTTCAAGCCACATAGCTTTACCTGGGGTTGCCCATCATAATCAAGGCCCTTAATTATAGTGACCAGTCAGGGACTCCGAAATCACAAACAACAGCCCAGAACCTTGGCCTGTTGATAAAATCATTGGTCTTCACCAGGTCAATAAAGGAGTGATGTAGGTTTTGTTGGAATTCCCTACACCTCTGCTGTAGCAAACGTACAGTGAATATGGCATCTGTGCAGGACCGCCCGGGTCTGAAACCATATTGGGGCTCCGCAAGCCTCTCCTTAGAGAACCTGGCAAACAAATGTTGAATAAGTATTCAACACTATGTAACACAATTTTTGTTCCTGGGTATTAAGTGTTCTTTCCTAATTGCTTATGCCCAAAAAGTATAGAAAATGGCTATTATTCCCCACAAACTTTGCTTTTGTGATCAGGAGAGTGATGTTTTGAAATGTTCCTATTTTTAATTAGAAAACGGGCGAATTTGTGTCTTTTCGTTCACATAAAGTGAGAAAAAAACAACATATGAATCAAAATTAACATGTGTAATGGGTTCAACTGAGTCGCAGGTGTAGACTTTGGAGGTAACACATTTATTCAGTTCCAACACACAGGGTAACTTCCCCTTAACAGAATAACAACCTAAGGTGGTGACCACCCAGCTAAGTTACTACACTAGTTACTATGGACTGGGACTTCGGCCCCGGTCCACGTGTTCGAGACTCGTTGAACAGAGATCGTAGACGAAGGGTTTCTTCCAGGATGAACAACAACCCCGGTCCCCTCTCGGGACCCGGCTTATATTCTCTGTGGCATGGCTGGCTCCGCCCTTGGCCACGTCCACCTTCCAGAATCTTCGGGAAGGACCTGGATCCCAATCAAGTGAACCCCCTAGCCCCCTCTTGGGGCCCCCTCTGTCAACTTAACTGGTCACGTGTCCTTCCGGGTCAACCAGAGTGCCATGGCCTCACACAACCTTATCCTTCGGTCGGCACCCACACACCCTGTCCTGTAGGGTCGGCACTGCACTTAAAGCGTGGTACCATCCAGTGCTATTATTCAGCGCACACCGTGCCCCTCTAGGGCCGTACTACACCCACAACATTGTGGTATCCGGCGATGTCGCTACTCCGCACGCCGTGCCCCTCTAGGGCCGGTACTGCACCCACTTCATTGGGACATCCGGCGATGTCACTACACCTGTATTTATACTAAAGTAATACAAAAATTATTAAAAAGATTTAGAAGTGAGTAGTTTTTCGAGATTTACGATTACAGTATACTGTAAATCACTTTCACGAATCAGCCCCCAAATGTAGTCTCCCATCAATTTCTCGTTATACTGTCCTTGGTAGCGGCGTTCAAAGTCCAGTATATCTTGGTGGAAGCTCTCGCCTTGCTCCTCCGAGTACGCTCCCATGTTCTCCTTAAATTTATCAAGATGAGCATCAAGGATATGGACTTTGAGGGACATCCTACAGCCAATTATGCCCTAGTTCTTCACCAGAGTAGTGCGCATTGGTGTCCCTGCTGTCCCAAAGGCAAAGATAGCAGGGAAACTTGGTAAAACCGCCTTGGAGACCCATCAGGAATGCCACCATTTTAAAGTCTCTGATGACCTCCCAGCCGTACTCATCATACTTCAAGCCGTCCAGCAAGGTCTTAATGCTGTTGTAATCCTCTTTGAGGTGCACCGTATGAGCTAGGGGAAGAGACTGGTACTTGTGACCATTATAGAGCAGCACGGCTTTGAGGCTCCTGGATGAGCTGTCCTCCTGGATGAGCTGTCAATGAAGAGACGCCACTCATTCTGGTTACAGGCGATTCCGATTGCCTTGAACAGACTGGTCACATTGTGGCAGAAGCAGAGCCCATCTTGACAGGTGAATAAGCTGCAAAAATTTTCGATTTAAAGCTTTCGTGACTGCAGGGATTAATCTTCTTGGTTCTTTCGGTAAAGTCACGTAGAATGAAAATAATAAAATAATAAAAATAAAACATAATAAAATAATTCTCACGACGTTTCGGCCACAACGCAAGCAGCCGTCCTCAGGTGAAGAACAGGTCTGTCATTCTACGTGACTTTACCGAAAGAACCAAGAAGAAGCTGCAAAAAGGTTGGTGAAGCTTCCTCTGATCTGCAACTTGCACACTTTCATCCAACAAGTTCAACTGCTTGATCCTAGACGTCAAAAACTCGGCATTGGACTTTGTGAGACCAAGATCTCTAATCAGGTCATTGAGGTATTTTGGTTGGGGTGGTATGGGTTTCTCTCCTCAGCTCCACCTCTTAAATTGTCATCTGGATCTACATCCTCCTGACTCTCTGACTTGCTGCTCTCTTCTAAAGACGGCTGCTCTCTCTCCGGAGGAGTGGGTATGGGGAGCTCATGGCAGTGTGGCATCAGGGCGATGGATGAAGGAAGGTCCGGATACATGATGGCAGGTGCATTTTTGCCAGTCCAACGTTTGGAAGGGTCCACCATGCAGAAGTAGCAGTTGCTTGAGTGGTCAGTGGGTTCCCACCAAATTATTGGGATAGCGAACTCCATGGCTCTCTTTTTCCCCTCTGTACCATCCTACAAAAATACATTTCCCCCATGACTAATGTGTAAGAGATTATCGCAAAATTTTTCAAATTTTATATATATTTTTTCAATAACATTGGAAATTGTAAAACATTTTAAAATTAAAAACTTTTACAATTATTCTTTTTTTACAAATTCGATAACAGAAAATTCCGAGCAACAATTGTCCATCTTGCCTTCCAGAGTTTTTTTGCATTTCTGACAGGTGGAATGAGGTGCCCAGGGTTTGTCTTGATCCCCGACAGGCATGCCAAAATATGCCTTGTAGGCCTCACACATCTTTGCAGATGCTTCCACAGAGTATATTCTTAGGTTTTTTCGGTAAAGTCACGTAGGTAAAACATCAAAATTAATGAAAATAAAATAAAATAAAACAAAAATCACGACGTTTCGGAGGCAACACAAGTCTCCGTCATCAGGTGCGACCGTCACAGCCGAATTAGCTGCATCAAGTGAGGCAATGATTCAAGATGTAATCCCTTATAAGCAAGTTGAAGGGGGGGGAGGAGGAGCACGGAGTGCTAAGTTAGCACTCCGTGCTGTCTTTGAGCCCCGCCCCCCTCCCTCCCGATACGTTCCATTCATTGGCTACCACATTCTGATGAGCTCCCCCCCCCCTCCTCCCCCCCCTTCAACTTGCTTATAAGGGATTACATCTTGAATCATTGCCTCACTTGATGCAGCTAATTCGGCTGTGATGGTCCCACCTGATGACGGAGACTTGTGTTGCCTCCGAAACGTCGTGATTTTTGTTTTATTTTATTTTCATTAATTTTGATGTTTTACCTACGTGACTTTACCGAAAAAACCTAAGAATATGAATCCGTGCAGTCACGAAAGCTTCAAATCTAGAATTCCACAGAGTACTTTTTCGCTCTTGTCTTGATGCATTCTCAGAAAAATGTAGATATGTATCCACTTAGGCAGCTGGAACTAAACTGAACTGGTGGGCTTAAGGCCCCTGTATTTATACTATATAAATTACTGGAAAATTCTAGAATGTTCTAGAAGTTACTCCAAGTTTACTCAGCACTGAATCTGGAAAATAGGTAAATTTCTAAATATCACTGTCCTGGTCACAAAAGCAAAGTTTGTGGGGAATAATAGCCATTTTCTGTACTTTTGAGGCATAAATAATTAGGAAATAACACTTACTACCCAGGATAAAAAAATAAATTGTTCCACAGTGCCATCCTTGCCAGGACCTTTCCCGGCACACTGAGGAGAGAAATGTCCCTGTAGTTCTTACAATCTGTGCTGTCCCCCTTCAAAAAGATGAGCCACCAGGGATCCTTCCAATCTTGTGGAACCCATTCTGTGGTCCAGACAGTTGTGATGATGTCATGTAGGGCAGTCTGTACACAGACGCCACTCTTCTTCAGCATATCTGTTCGGTGCTTTTCCTGGTTTCAGACTCCGGAGCGCTGCTCATACTTCCTCCACAGATGGTACCTCAGCCAACCACTCAGAAGAGGTGACTACTTCTGCCAATATTTAAGGCACAGAGGCCCCAGCAGAGTCATGCACACCTTGCCCCATGATGTTGTCTGGGCTGAGGGAATTCCCCTCCCCAAAGACCTCATAGAAATGCTATGAAAACCGGCAGATCAGTTCCTGAGGGTAGGAGATCGGATCACCATTTTTCCCTTAAGGACAGTGATAGGCGAGATGCTGCAAGTAACTTTTTGGATGGAATTAAATAGTGATTTGTGATTGTGGGCTACTGAGGCAGAAACCATCCCCTCAGCAAAGAGCACCCACCACTCATCCTTGCAGCGCCGCATGGCTCTCAACCTCTGAGCAAAGGCTGCGGCAAGCCTCTTCATTCTCCGATGTTGGATGTTATAGATGACGGGAGTGGGCCTATCGTTTTCTCTCATCCATCCGGAACACCTCCTGCTTCTGCCAGGAAGTCTGGACTGGATACCCAACGCAGTCATTGCAGCTACATGAGCCACAGTTTTGAACCTCACCCATTTCCCCTCACAGCATCAGGAGGGGGGACGATGCCAACCCCAGCTGCAAGTGATGTTGAAATTCTTGCTTGCAACTACAGGCAATCCTTGGTTTACGCACTTTTGTACGCCATTTTGGAATAACGCGCGCTTTGTATTTAGACCTTTTGACATGCGTGAGGCAATTTTCAGAATAACGTCATCCACAACGCGACATATGCCACCCTAGCCTGGCACCACAACCCAATGGCGTTGCCAGCAGACAGTGCGATACAATAACTATAACTAGTGTGCTATACTATACAGCATTTCTCCGCGTATACACCAGCGCTCTTCCCTTTGACTCATGTCTCTCGATGAGATCGCACGCTCTAAAGTTTACTTGTGTTGTGTTCACCGCTTTTTTATTTCTTACTGTAATTCTTTATTTACATTTTTATTTTATCAGACGTATATTAGAGTTTACATGATTTTAATTTAAGTATTATTTTGTGTACATGCATTGATTGATATAGGCTAGGATAATATAGGTGATCATGTCTGTGAGTGTGAGTGAAATTCCTTAACACCATCCTTTACAATTATTTATGGGAAAATTGCTTTTGACATACACGATTTTTAGATACGCGCACTTTTCCAGAAACGCATCTATCGCGTATGTCAAGGAGTGCCTGTATCTTTAGCTAGCTGAGACCAGGCTACTGTGGGTTTGAATTGGGTACTAGATGGACACCCAACACCGGAGTGGAAGAATGGAGGGTGCATCTTACAGATAACAAGCCAATGGTCAGTGGGCAGATCAGCTCCCCGGTAGGTCTTGGTGTCAATGACATGGGCACGCACCCACTGCTCCGTCACTTTGTAATCCAGCAGATGTTCTTGCTTGGACCTGGCGTGTATCCATGATTTTGTATGGATGCACCAATGTCAGAACAGCATGTTGGGAATTACAAGCCCAGGGGCTGCACACAAGCCTAGCAGCCTCCTCCCATTATTATTGAGCTGATATGGCCCATGCCTTCCAATCACTCCGACCCACGTGTCTGCGTCATAACCCGCACAGGCATTAAAGTCACCCAACAGGACGACTTATCCCAAAGGGCCACTTTAGCTTGTACCTGGGACATGAGGTTATAGAAGGCGTCTGACTTATCAGCCTTGTCTGCATCCCTCCACTGATGTTCATCATCGGTGGGGGCATAAGCAACCACCACCACCAATGGCGGAGCCAGGATTTTCAGGTTGTGGGGGCAACCCTTCCAGCAATGAAAAATGATGGATGTTGTTAGTAAGTAAGGACTTGTCCCTGGCTTTTTATTCGACGCGTGTGCGGCGATGGCGCAGCCATCGATCGAGGGTCGAATTAAAACCGTGTGAGATCGGCATCGCGCTCGCTGAAGGTATGCCTTCAGGGAAGTCGTGTACTGTATACGCAACTGTGCACAATTCTGTGAGTCACTTATAACTGCTTTGCCATTACTTATTGCCAATTATGGACTCAGACGATTGTCCTATCATCTTATAAAGTCCCTGGCACATAATAATATGCTACACAGTGGCAGCGGGGGTTGCAAAATGCCGATTTATTACTAACTAGCTTTACTACCTGGCTTCGCCCAGGGCTTGCATTAACCATGCCCAGCCGCCTTTGTCTCCCCAGTGGCGATGTTCACACACCACACCAGTTACTTGTTTGAGGCTGAGTCGACCTAGGGGAGGCCCAGGAGCGGTTAAAATAATCGTCACCGGTGGTGGCCGTGAGCGGGAATCGAATTCGGGTCGCCAGGTTCGTAGCGCAGCGCGCGAATCGCTACGCAGTTGCTGCTCCCCCCCCCCCACACACAAAGGATAAAGACAAAGATCCCCCGTGTAGCCTGTGAGACTGTAGGAGGCAAGTGCTGTTAGTGAGCACCTATGAAGGCTGGCACGGCACACGAGGGGGTGGGTGGCCAGCACCATCCCAGCCGCCTTTGTCTCCCCAATGGTGATGTTCACACACCACAGCAGTTACTCGTCTGAGGCTGAGTCGACCTAGGGGAGGCCCAGGACTGGTTCAAATAATCGTCACCGGTGGTGGCCGTGAGCGGGAATCGAACTCGGGTCGCTGGGTTCGTAGCGCAGCGCAAACCACTACATTACCGCTCCCTCCACACACACGCGCGCGCATCCATAGGTACACATACACATGCTTGCTGCAGACACACACAACTATCAGGGTGCGTACAGCAGTAAACGACTGAAATAATAAAGCAATGCTGCGCAAATAACGCCTTAGACCTGCAACACATTTGTATGGCACTTTACTCGCGCCTTGGAGGGTTGGGGGGGGCGTGACGTCAGCAGGCACACTCCGTTATGCTTCCACATGCGTGGGTCACATGACAGATGTGACGTCACAGCTCACTTGCCGTGCAAAAAAATATGCATTATTGAGCCCCCCCCCGCCCCCAAAATACAAAAGTCTATTTTAATAATTTTTGCATGGTGTACAGTCTGGAAAGTACAAGTTTGTTCCATGTCGGGAAGTATGCTAAACATTTTGAACAGACACACATAATCACAAATTTCCCTTTTAAATATATAGATAAATCCCAATGAGCCGATCAAAATTAGGGATCGGATCATTGGGGAGGCACGTGCCACCCCCCCCCCCTCCACTGGCTCTGCCAGTGACCACCACCATTCCCCTCGCCTCTTGTTGATGGAGAGTCAAGCCCACCGGAGCCTGGGACCTACAGCTTCCCAAACCTCACCACCATGCTCCCACACCTCCTTTATTTTGTTCAAAATAAGTGGCACTCCCTGTTGTTTGGCAGTTTCCTACCCCGAGTCGAGAACTGTCCACCCTTCATTATGACTGGAGCCAAAACAGGTCCACTGTGCCTCCTGTATTCCACAGAGGTCTAAGTGGTACAGCCCATTTCAAACATTCCACGTGGCTAACAGCAGTAGTCTCCTGTTCCTGGGAGAACCCCGAGGGGGGGTTCAGTCTGGCTATGCTAAATGGAGTTTTTCCAGAAGGCATCATAAACGCCTTTGCCCTGAGGTCTCGAGCACTAGCTTATTTCAGTGTTTCCACTTTGACACACAGACATGCGCGTGCACACACACACAAACACGCACTCCCAGTGAGAGGCTGACTTATCTTGCGGAGGATCGCGCCGCTGACCAAAATAGTTCCCCAGTTTAGTTTGTAAGTGTGAGTACGCGTTTTAAGTCAATGTTTAAAAATAAATATATAGATATATATTTCATAAAATCTGGTTCGTAAGTGCGGGTGCTCGTAAGTCGGGTGTTCATAAGTTGAGGAATATCTGTATAAGAAAATCTCTGGCATTTATGCAAACTACGTAATTTTTAATAAAAATGTTACGGATAGTGAATGAAAAGAACGATATAATTCAGTTTAACGTGTAGGCTTTCGCGACCAATATCATCCATAATAGAGGTTTTTTGGGTTAAATCGCGTAAATATATGAACGTGTCGTTAAAACCCATCGCCACCCGACACAGCCAACTAGTGAGGGTTGTCACGTAAACAGAACATGCCAATTTCGATTTAAAGCTTTCGTGACTGCAGGGATTCATCTTCTTGGTTCTTTCGGTAAAGTCACGTAGAAGGGAAGTAATAAAATAATAAAAATAAAACATAATAAAATAAAATAATTCTCACGACGTTTCGGCTACAACGCTTGTCAGTTTTGATGTGGTTTCCTTATTCACCAAGGTTCCTGTACCTGACACCATCGCAATCATTGAAGACTTGATTCATCAAGGACTGAATGCTGGGGTACCCCCCCTGGTGAGACACTGCTTAACTAATACATACTTCACCTGGAATGAAACTTTCTACAAGCAAACTGAGGGCACCCCAATGGGCTCCCCCCTATCTCCGGTTGTAGCCAACATCTTCATGGAGAAATTTGAGACGGACGCCATCCAGACTGCCACTCTACGCCCGACCTTATGGAAGAGGTACGTAGACGACACTTTTGTCATCTGGCCACATGGCCGGCCTGCTCTAGACCAATTTCTCGACCACATCAATTCCATACACCCAGCCATCAGATTCACCATGGAAGTCGAAAAAGATGGCAAGCTACCCTTTTTGGATGTCCTAATCAAAAGGAGACCTGATGGTTCAATGAGCCACTCTGTCTACAGGAAAGCCACCCATACGGATGCTTACCTAAAACCGGATTCCCACCACCATCCATCCCAGAAGAATTCCCTCATCAAGACTCTATATCATAGAGCCCAATGCATCTCCGACCATGAACACATTTCCAGTGAACTCAAACACGTACGACAAGCTCTTAAGGCTAATGGTTACTCCGACTACACAATCCGCAAAGCCATCACTCCAACCATCAAGAAGGATCCTGTGGAGGAGCCTTTCAAGACCATCACCTTACCCTACATTGCTGGGGTCACAAAAAAGATCTCCAAAATCCTGATTAAACACAAGATCCAGGTCCGATTCAACACAGTACATAAAATCCGTGATCTGGTACCGTCTGTAAAAGATGTGGTTCCAGACATACCCTGGCGTCTACAAACTAAGTTGCCTCTGTGGTAGCAGTTACATTGGGGAAACCAAACGACATGTCTCGGACCGCATCCGTGAACATAAAGCTGACCTGAAACACGGTAGGACAAACACCTCAGCCGTGGCAGATCACTGTTACAACTCAGTGGGCTCACATGACATTGACTTCTCCAAGACAGAGGTTCTCTGCAAGCCATCTGGCTATCATGAGAGATTCGTTCATGAGGCGATCCACATATACACCCACAGAGACAATTTTAACTGAGAAGATGGATTCTGGCTTAGCAATCATTGGAAGGACGTAATAAACCATTTCGATACACATTAGGGTGGGTAGAATAATACATAGTGTTATATTAAAATGTATAAGGTATAGGGTGGTTTATAGCAATACAGTATATAATTTAATGTTGGGTTTATCTATGGCAGTATATAGTACGGTATATGCTCGTGTGATGTAAGAGAATAAAGTTTAGATGGAAGCATATTATATAATTTTTACGACGTAGAATTGTAATGTATTACTTGCTGTTAGTAACTCAGCTTATTGTAGAGTATAGTAAGTATACTGATGGTGCTATGCAGTTTATACTTTAGTTTTTTATGTAGTTTATACTTTAGTTTTCTACGTGGTTGTTTAGTAACTGCAGCTACATATCATTAACATTCCTTTCCTTTGTTAATGCTACTCCCTGCACCCCCCCTTGGTGCTGCTGATCCTGCATAATGCATGGGCATAATATGACTTTGAAACCCCCCCACCCACCTCCTACGCATTTCCCATGAATATGCTAAACTCCTCTTCATATGCACATTCTTTTTGTTAAGGCGCTCTTCCACCTCCAACCCAGCTTATATATAAGCTCCTAGCTTGGTAGTGTCTCATTCTTCACCTGAAGACAGCTGCTTGCGTTGTAGCCGAAACGTCGTGAGAATTATTTTATTATGTTTTATTTTTATTATTTTATTACTTCCCTTCTACGTGACTTTACCGAAAGAACCAAGAAGAAGAACATGCCAATTCGTCACTCGTACAGCACAACCGATGATGGTTGCTTGTGTTGCAATCAAAACGTCGTATTCTATTATTATTTAATTTAATTTCTTTGTACGTGACTTTACCGAAAGAACCAAAGAGTAATTCCTGCAGTCACGAAAGCTTCGAAAACTGCTCATGTTGTTTACAGGAAACGTTTAAAGGTTACTCTTCATCACCGCATTCATGAAGAAAGTGGAGCTGCTGGTGCACTCACCACACTGCCAGGCAAACTGCAGGGCATTGATAGCACCACGGATATCGCCTGCACTTGATGCACACAGGTCGTGCAGAACCATCTGATTCAGCACACACGGCCGCCCCCTTACCTGCACAAAGACAAATATCCCCTGTATAACCATAGAAACATTTGGAGCAAGTGCTGTTCACAAGCACCTATAAAGGCCAACACGGCCAGCATCACACACGACCCGCCGACATAAGCACACATGAACATACATCGTTCATGTACCTGCAAAAAAACTGAAGAATTCCTACCACTAACCATTGCCATCAACTTAGTTGATATAAAACACAGCTTAAAATCCCCATTTCTAATTACCATATCTACAACTACCAGAAACTGCAATGTCCCACCCAAAGCTGAAGCTAACCTGTATAAGCCTCATACTCCAAGTAATTTCGAACACATTGTGCCAAACACTTGAAAGAACCTCAACCCACTTTGACATTTCTCTTCTTTCATCAAATTCCTGGTGGCCATCATTCAAGTTCTCCAGCAACTAAAAATGACCTCATCTGGCTCCAACTCCTGCTAAATGCAAGGGACGCGAAGGACTTATCCTTTCCCAGCGATATGTTTCCTCTCATGCCCCATGTAGTCCACTTGGCACACTGTGCAGCTCTACTGCCACAAATGTTAAACCTTACACATATTTAGGTATCTGGGTTGATTACTACATGAATATTAATACTCATATACTCATCAAACTGGTCAGGTTTATGATACAGTGTAACAATCACCGCAACATCACCTAATCCCGGTTTTCCCATATTCGGGTGATGTGTTCTCATTGACAGTAGCATGTGAGGAGTATCTTAAGCTGCTATCACATATGTTTTCAGACAAGAGAAAAATTCCACAAAAATTAATTATATTGTGCTCTAAAATAGTAATACAAACTTCCAAGAAACAGGCCACCCCCATTATTCAGACGTGCATGACATTGGGTATCTATTGCTTAGTCATTACATAAAAAAGAAGATTCACACCTGGGCAGTTTCTGCAGAGGCAACACGCATCAGCACTTTTATCAAGCTGGTGGGAGACACTGGGTTGAAGCTGCACTCAAACACCACACACAGATACACACTCAGGTGACTCTAGGGAGGCAGTTAGTGATTCACTCCCCTTTCCCCACCCATCCTTGTTAATAAATTAATTACATTCAGGGTCACAATTCAATTCAAGATTAAAACTATATTTGAATGAGAGTGCAATCCAACGGCATGAGAGTGCAATGGAAAGGACATTTGAGCATGAGAGATCTAAGAAAGAGGCATAGAGAGAAAGAGAGACACAGAGAGTCGAGTAGGCCTCTCTCTTAGATCTCTCATACTCAAATGTCATTTACATTGCACTCTCATGCATTTTGGATTGCACTCTCATGCTCACATGTCCTTTGGATTGCGCTCTCGTGCCTTTGGATTGCACCACTCTTTGTTCTTACATTAACATGCTAATCTCTCACATTAACATAGCCACTTCTGTACCCTCGTCGAGGAGGCCGCTCTCCGTTCTTACAGCTACATGCTAATTTCTCACATTAACATCACTAGCCACGCCCACTTCTTTATGACCCTTGGGCTACACCCATTTCAAACCTTTTAAAACAGTCTGCCTCAGCAGCAGATCATGCTTTCCCACCTGATGACGGACGCTTGATTTATTTTATTTTATACCTACGTGACTTTACTGAAAGAACCATGAAAGCTTCAAATCAACATTGTTCTATCTTTTATTGTTTTTGAGATATTCGGATTCAGACGGTTTTGAATAAAAAATTAAACATTTTATGATTTTCAAATATGAATAATTCGAAAACGGTAAAATATAGAAGCTTCCCCTCGGAGTATTATGTTAATACATTTTTGTTCTTTCTAATAAAAAGAACAGATTATTTAAATTTAAAAGTTTCAGATGGGTAGGTCTTTAAATATAACAAGTTGAATCAAGTCTTCTTGGTTCTTTCGGTAAAGTCACGTAGAAGGGAAATAATAAAATTATAAAAATAAAACATAATAAAATACAATTCTCACGACGTTTCGGCCACAACGCAAGCAGCCGTCCTCCGTCAACAATGTGTTTTTTTGCATAACATTTTTTTTGGTGTAGTTGTTAGTGTCATAGCATCGAAAAAATTGTCAAATAATCAATCATATCAGGTTAATTATTATATTCATTGAAAACTTTTCCTGGCGAAGACAGGGCTTATTAACTCGTTATTATATAACTATTATTCATTATTATGTATTTACTTGTGCGTTATTAATGTATTATATAATGGAAATAATAATTATTTATTGATAGATTTTCACATTAATGAAGTTATTATTGGCTTTCACATTGTCTAGAGATATGTATTATCGATCGTGATAATGTCAATGATTCTTGCTTTATCAATATAGGAGAGAGACGTTCAAACTACAAATATACAGGCGTCAGGGTCGGGATTTAACCCACGATTTCCTGTATACCAAGTGAGGTAGTTAACATTTTGCCACCTTGGAACCCCTTTCAGCTAAAAAGGGGTTTTATTCAGGATTGTGGTTTTGAAAAGAATAACCCAACTTGTGTACCTATACATTCTGATGATATATTTATAATTATCTTCATGGAAAAATAATTTCCGCAAATATATATTCTTGATGTGGACTTGAATAACACAAACAGCAGACTGGTGGAAACCTTGGTCCTCACCTGATAACATGAACGCCTAGATCCTCCTGAGTGCCAAGGGGCAGTAGGGTTCGGAGGCTGTACTCACTCCCAGAGCAGTCGCTCGCCACCAGCACCAGTGGACACCGGCCACGGATAGAAAACTTTCTAAAATAGCCCATCAGGTTACAGAGGGAAAGGAATCACAAGATAACAGGAGTACAAGGGTTATGGCACAAGCAGCATCACCAATAGCTCATCATTAAAAAAACAGCTTCATGCACCTCAACATACTGTACATAATAACAAAGAGACGAAGAAGGCATATAATGTACACAAGGCAATGGAAGCCGGCTCTGGTTAGTATGGAGAATACCAATTCAAATGCTGCAGAATAAAATAAGCTATAGATTTATGAAATCGAACAATGTGCTGGTGAAACAGCAACTTTCTTTGGTTGCTTCATAACACATTTTGTGATTAGCATTTTATACATTTCTGTTAACACACACATTATGATTTTAAACCATTGTAAAATTAACAATTAACCTATGGCTTGGGAGTATGGTAGTATCGTTGTAGTACCACTGCTCAATGGCAAACTGCAATTGTTTACAACTCATAACTATTGCTCTACTACATTGCGATTGTGAACCCTCGTGGGACATAGGACTCAAAAGTGCTGGTCAAACCCCACTTCACTTCACCAGTCATATCTTACCTGAGTACGTCATGCAGGGTAGAGGCCTCCCTGTAAAACTGGTTTGGAATATCCTAGGAGGAAAGAGATAAGCACAGTCATGGATGTAACAGCAAACATGGTGTATGCACTGTGTGTGCGGGGAACAGGGAGTGGTGATTTATAAGTTATGATTCCAGTGATCAGGATCGAATATTGGTCATGCATAACACCAGCATCAATATGTATGTGAACCTGTCTAGGACCTTCCTTATGTCACATAAACCTAACATGTTATCTGTTGTGTTATGGTTAGCATTAGCAGTGGGACGCAAAGGGCAGCTGGATTTGCAAGGTCCCATAATCGAGAACAAACTATATTATGTTGTGTGGTGCCAGATCTAATGATGAGGTTAACCAATGTATCTTTGTGTGAGGAGAGGTCTTACTGTGCTGTAATTATAGCAATCAAGGTTCCATTGCCTGACTATGCATATATAGAACAGTGGAAAGTGGTTGTCGAAACCTGGCATGGTCCTCCGAAGGATAATTCTCCAAAAAATGGATACCTGGCCAAATGGTGTGGTTAGTACCCGCACTGGGGAGGCAAAAGTGTTTGGCAAGCATGGGTACTGAAAAGCTTTAAATTCAGGGTTCTCACATTTCCTCTCAAAGCCAATTGGACTAAACATCCAAATGAAAAACGTGTTTGAGGTTAAGTCGGACTTTTCTGGAAACGTAATTTTCATGGATATTATTGGACTCAATGTAGTACATGCTTTTGTTTGTGCACCGCCAGGTGTGTGTGCATGTGTGTACGTGCAAAATAATGCCTACCTCTAGCAGGATAAGCCGCGCTTCTGGCTCCACACTGACTTCCACCCCGTTGAGGCAGAGTGCATGATATCGATTTGCTCTCAACAGGAACTCCCGGAATAGAGCCACCTGTGTCTGCACACCACTGCCAAAGCCACCAGGCTCCCTCTCCCACCCTGACAAGTGACATCACCAATTACCACAAGCCCGCATGCCCCTATGTTCCTATGGCTAACCTTCATACCTATAACACTGCATCCTTCAAAACATATCATTCTCAAATTTGTAGGATCTCTTATTACATACAAAGGAATGCATGGTAGTGTACATGATAGGAGACAAAATGATGGCCATTGGTTTAAAATAATGACAGAATGGCAACCACGGGATAGAATGCATTTGGGAGGAGGCCCACCATGGATGTGGAGCGATGAAATCCACTCGTGTGCCGGCGTTAAGTGCATTATTACATTGCATGACTATGGGGGTTGGTGGTAGGTTGGGGAGGATTTGGTTTCACAGTGAATGTATCATGGTTAATGATATTTGTGATCTTCCGAGATGCACAAGATGATACCAACGCCTCCCGATGACCTCACAAGATGACCTCATCAGGAGATGCACACATGCTCTGTGACGTCCACATCTTGGCAGAAAACACTTTTATTATTAGTTCTGTTTTTATTGCCCAGTATTTTGGAACCATATCATGCATTTATACAGTTTTATGAAAGCTACAAGACTGTGTTCTAAAATTGCATTGACCACATGATGCAGACAGGTGGACAGACAGATGGACAGAGCAATTGCAGGAACAATTTCAATCTTAGCTGGATAGTGTAAAATTGATTATTGAAGCAAATCACAACACAAAATCATGACAATAAATCGATTCACAATGAAGGCAAATCACTAACAAATTACCTAATTTATACAACTTTGCATATTTTTGCAAATGTATTAACTGGTTGGAGCCAGGTAGCAAATACATGTCTGACAGTGAGCTGGTGGCCAAATATTAAGAATAGTGTGGAGTTTTTGCAGCACCAGTGTAATTGGTGTCGTGACGTACCAAGTGTCTCCTGGCCGAGTGGGTTAATCCACTCATGGATAATGATCCCCAGTTGCTTGCAGAGAACCTGGAGTGTGGCTGTCTTGCCCGCACCTGCTGGACCCGTGATCAGTAGGATGCTGCCCTGCGAGACGTGCGTACAGCGTGTTAGTCCAGGAAGTGCTGATATATTTGTGTAATATGCGCAGCAGTGTAGGTATATGGCAAGCAGGGTGTGAACAATGGTCGTGCATATATGGGTGAAGGATATGCCAATGTTCAAGAAGGAATTGGGAGATGATAACAGTTATATATGGAGGTGTGCATAATGGTGTAAAGGGTACAGAGGCGTGGCTAAGTAGCACTGGGTGTTCCACATTCACCTTGTGAGCATTATGCTGCAAGGCATGAGCTCTTAGCCATGTCTCCACCTCCTCCACCTTCTTCTTGTGCACAGCCAGCTCCATCTGAGAAACAAACACAATGCCAACCACAAATGAAAAAATACATATTAAATAAACATACATGACACAAAAATAAATATGAAAACACTACAGGATTCAAGAGGGGCGAGTAGCAGTTGGGTGGGGAGTGGATGTTGTTGCCCAAGAGCAACACCCTTAGCTCTGAATCGGCCAGTTAGCTGGTTCAGGACACACAATGTAAGTGCAACGGATTAGTTTGCATGCATGTATGTTGAACTTCTTTCGCACTGTATGTAGCCAACCGTGCTAATCGGAAGTGCTGTATGAAGCATGAGGGGACCACAACCTGAAATCACAATCAGAATCTTTATTTATAGGAATCCAATGAGCAATAAAGCTCTTTTTCAAATATGTTTAGTAGGGGCAGGTCATAACGTGCCAACAATACAAAAACACAAAATACCCCCTCCAACAGCAGAAATCCCCCAGTACAGGCTCTCCATTGCATGGCAGTCTGTATATGCTCCTTGTCTTCACCAACCAGCACTTGCCAGCATGCTTCTTCTTCATATGGCTGATATTACTGTGGAACAACTATAATTTTACACTGAGGTGGCCGAGTAAAATAATTGCATCAGGAGTAGCAGATACAGGAATCCCTCATGATAAGTAGGGGATGCATTCCTGGAAAATGCTACTTCACACAATATTACTGATAGCGAACTCTAATTTCCCATTAGACAATGTTGAAATAAAGGGTTGTGTTCCTAGCCGACATTTCTGAAAACAATGACTAAATGGCATGAAATGTACGAAAATGCATATGATTGCAAGTTAACATACACCACTTGGTGGTGCCCCACCAGCCCCAAAGCAGGTAGTGACCTCGCCTGAAAATTATTGGCAGGCCACACACAATCGCGATCACAAAGGTGGCCAACAGAGGTCGTGGACAGAGAGGTGGGACCATACCTCAACCAGGGCCAGTCACTACGAAACACCCAGACACCAGCAGGGTCCAGTGGGGGACATCAAAAGGAAGGGGGCACCCAACAAGGTGGGGGATAGGCTATAGTAAAAGGATAGCATGAGCGGGTAGGGTTCCCAATACACCACTCCAAAGAGACAAAGGGAGCAGCGCAGGTAGACGTCCATACCAGTCCCGGAAGAGATCGAGACTTCGCTTGGAGACCGTTGATGGGCCACATTTGATCGCTACCCTGCCGGCAGTCATGTTAGAGTCCAGGTGGGACTAGGCCAAGTCGCCACAAACATTTTCCGTTACCCGGGGGGGCCTAGGGGGAGATAGTGAGAGAACCACTCGATGATGTGGGGGACTCAGGTCGGACAGATTGGACGGGAGGATGGACTGGTCAGGGTGTCCTGATTCACCTCTCCATGAGAGACACGGGCAGTGGCACAGTCAGACGTCCATACTGACCGCCATCTTAATTTGATCTTATTTTATATTTATAGAGCACCTCAGCTCAAGGTGCTTTACATGTGCTTTACGTATTTTAAAAGCGGTAACACAAACTGACTGATTTATATGGCAAGGGTGTGCAACAGCCGCGGAATAAGTGGCCATAACAGAGGGCATATGGGGTCACAAAAGGGCAGGGGAGGGATGAAATGCAGTGGAGGGATGAGGGAATGGAAGAGGAATGGAATGGACAATGGAGAAAAGGTGAGGCTTTAAGAAAGGAAAGAAAGGTGATTAAGGAGGGGGACTTCTTAATGTACAGGGGAAGTTGATTCCTGTGGTAGGGTGCAAGGAGGGAGAAGGACCGAAATCGAGATTGGGCACAGGAAGGAGGGCCTGAGCGAGATAGGGAAGATTGTGAACGAAGAACACGAGGCAGGACGTAAAAGAGATAAGAGATGTAAGATAAGATGGGGGAAAGGCCAAAGGAGATAGTGTAAGGTATTTCAAAAGACAGCCTTCAGGGCAATCGGGCTGGGCCCATCGGTCCGGCCGATGGGCCCTTACGACACATGCAACAAACAGCCCGCTCACTGAGCCGTGCGGCCATCTGTTGGTACAGGGCGGATTCCTCGCCTACCTGTGCACGAGTCAGCCGTGCCTCTTGCTGCCCGTGTCGGGGGTTCTGCTGGACGATCTGTGCAAGGCGGCCCATCGTGATAGCTCACAAAAATGTCTGGTGGGCATTAACCAGAAACCTGGTTGGCTCATGTACACCAGGGTATTTCTCTGGGGGTTCTGCTGCCAGCCTATGCCAGTCGTGCTAAGCACAACCCACTTGTTAAAGGTGCAGGGCCTCCCAAAGACCTTGCCGAAGGGGCTGTCAGGGTGTAAGGGGTCGAGCAGCGCAGCAGATGGCCTGCTCCATGTCCAGATCCCCACCAGCTACAGCCATACCCCCTAAATCGATTACCCCCTTAAATTCCCTAATTCCTATCGTCCATCCCTGCCATCTGCTGCCATCTGCTGCCCTCTATACGCCCCCCATCTTCACTATGTGCGACTCTTTCTAACCTCATCGCCATCCCTCTACTCTAAAAATCCCTGCCGCACCACCCTACCCCGCTCCCTCCACCCATCAGCTCCATTCACCTCGGCCTCTGGAATTGCCATTCAGTCGGTAACAAGTCCGCTTCCACCCTAGATGCCTTTTTCTAAAAAAACCTTGAAGCCCTAGCAATTACAGAAACCTGGATATCCACGTTGAATACTGCCATCCCAGCTGCGCTTTCCACATCCCACACCAACGTCATCCATTCCCAAGACCATCTGGCTCTTCTCCTCTACCTGGATCCCATCGCCTCCATCTGTTGTTGTTCCAATGTTTCCCTCTTTCGATTTTCAACTATCCTCTTTCTCTTTTCCCTTTGCAATTTCATTTCTAATTGTTTACCGCCACCCTAGTCAGCCCTCCTTGTTATTTGACGACTTGGACTGCCTTCCTTCCACTATCCTTCCTATCTCATGTCTGCTGATTCTTCTGGGAGACTTCAACCTCTATCTTACTTCCCCATGTACGTCCTCGACTTGAATGTATCTCACTAGCTCTATCAACCTACACCTTGTCTCCTCTCCTCCAGCTCACTCCTCCAGTAACTTGCTTGACCTTATCTTCACTTCTGCTTGCTCAGTGTCGCATGTACTAGTTGACCCTTGTCCTCCCTCTTGGAGATGTCAAATATAACTTCCAAAATTCACCCAACCTTTTCCTCCCTTGATCCCCTACCGCCTTCCCTGCTTCCATCTGTCTTCCCCACTATCCTCCCGTTCCTCCTAACTCTCAACTGATTCCCTCTTATCTGGAATCTTCCCTAACTCCTTCAAAACCACCATCATCCTACCCCTTCTCAAAACCCCTTCCCTAGATCCTTCCATCCCTGCACACTATCACCCTATTACCTTGCTTTCCTACTTTTCCAAACTCCTTGAACGCTTAGTTCACACCCGACTCACTTCTTAAATTTCTTACTCACTCTCTCTATCCCTTCCACCAGTCTGGTTTCTGTCCTCTCTATTCCACCGAAACCGCTGTCCTCCACGTGCACAACCACTTGGCTAACTCACGCCACTTGGGCCTTTCATCTCCCCAATTTTGCTCGACCTGTCTGCAGCATTCGAAACCCTTGATCACTCCATCCTCTTATCAACTGTCTAACCTCGGTATCTCTAGCACCCCACTTCATTGGCTCCGCTCTTACCGCACTTCTCGTTCATCCACTGTCTCTTTTAACCATGGTTCTCTCTCTCACTCCCCCGTCACAGTTGGTATCCCCCAGGGTTTTGTACTTGGTCCTCTCCTATTCTCCCTTGACACATCCCCCCTCAAACCCATTCTTTCTATATCATATATCACCTATTCACAGACGACACTCAAATCTTCTTTTCCTTCAAGGCTCTTACTCCCGACCTTTCCGACCACATCTCATCCTGCCTAATGGTCATCTAAAGCATGAATGACACACACTCTTTGGTTCTTTCGGTAAAGTCATGTAGGTATAAAATATATATATATCACGACGTTTCGATCGCAACACAAGCGGTCGCACTCAGGCGGAAAATAATAATAATCCAGCAGTGGAACTGCTGAACCAGCTGGTTCAGCAGTTCCACCTTTAACCTTCCCTTCATCTCTCATTGCTTCTCTCATTCAACAACTTCACTGGCTTCCTATCTATCAAAGCTATCTCTTTAAATTGCTCACCTTAGTTTTCAAAGCTTTGCGTGAACTGCCCACCCCTTACCTCTCTTCTCTCCTTTCCTTATACAGTGATACCTCGGTTCACGAACTTAATTCGTGAACTGACTCTGGTCGCGAACCGAATTGGTCGTGAACCGAGGCACATTTTCTCATAGGGTTCAATGTAAATCCGGTTAATCCGTTCTGACCTTTTTTTTTGGTTTTTGAAGCACAAAAATATGAAACAAATTACAATACACATTAGTACTGTACAGTATAGTAATGTATAAAGAGAGAACACTAACCTTGCTTGAGATTACTTCAATAAGCACTCAAACGGGTGAACTGTACAATACAGTAAGTACAGTATTGTACAGTACAGTAGTACAGTACAGTACTGTATGTGCTAAAAAGCACACCAAAAAGCAAAAAGTCACTGAAAGTGTCTTCACAGTACTTACAGTACTTCTTTCTGCGTCTCTTCTTCTCTCCACGATCTTCCTACAGGAAGTCACGACCATGTGACAGCCTGGAAATAGCATTAAAATGGCCGCGGCTCCTGTTCATGAACCGAAGCGGAGTTCGTGAACCGGAGCATATTTTTATGAACTTTTCTGTTCGTGAACCGAGTTGTTCGTGAACAGAAGCGTTCGTGAACCGAGGTATCACTGTATATCCCTGTTCTGCCTCACGGCAGGTGTCTTGCCTCACGGCATATGTGGGGCGTATGTGTAGTGGTGGTGTTGACGTGCGCCGACTGTGACAGTGATGGATCACAGGGCGGCGCGAGGTGCGGGGTTGGGCACGCGTTGTGGGCGTGGTGTGGACGCGCGCGCCGGGAGTGACAGATGACGGGGCGGCGCGGCGTGGGTGCTGGGGCACGCTGAGATGTGGGAAAACAGGATCGTAGCCAGCGCCCAGTGATTGGTCGAATAGGATGGGTGCTCGCAGCGACGTCCGCAGGTGGGGTATAAAGGGGGACGCGCGAGAGCACTCGGGGAGAAGTTACCCAGTTGAAGACCAGAAGACGGAGCTGAAGACCTAGTGCCCCGAGACCCCTAGTCCCGCCGTCCTTGTGGGGACCGGGGCCCTGTGTGGCTCGGAGGCGAGACTGTGGGACCCAGGGTCCGACGCCCACGTGGGTCGGGCTGGGGACCCACAGTCAAGACGGACACCCCGGGCAGGGAGTGTCCCGAGTAGCTCAGTGGGCGTTAGTCGCCGAGTAGCTAAGTGGGTGTTGGTCACCCGAGTAGCTCAGTGGGCGTTAGTCGCCAGGGTAGCTAAGTGGGTGTTTGTCACCCAAGATACTAAGTGGGTGTTTGTCACCCGAGATACTAAGTGGGTGGTTGTCACCCGAGATACAAAGTAGGTGTTAGTCACCTGTGAACGAGTTTGGTAAAATAAAGAGTGTGTTACCCGTGAAGTCGTCTCCCGCCGAGTTACTACATTACATATGTACACAGGAATTTCCTGTTTTTGATGCTAAGTTTGGTCACGTGACCAGGAAGTTGCGATTTAAGATTCCCGCTCAACCACGCGGGCGTCGGCCATTAAACACATAATTCAAGATGGCGGCACACATCATGTCCCAGTGAAGCCAGCCGCAATTGTCCATTGTGGGACTTTAAAAAGCATTGTATGTAAGTTCGTTTATGTTCTTATAATATTGGCAATGCTGTTATGTTAGAATGACCGTTATAATGATGTAAATGCCTTTATAATGCTGTTAAATTGTTATGATAAATACGAGGCCTAGTTAACAACGAAGCCTGCATATTTCCTTATTGTGAATGTTACTTGTAATTTAATAAGTCGAGTCAAACTTGTACCCAAGTAACTATATTGCGATCCTGAGAGCAAGGATGACGAAATATCTCATCCACAATTTAGTGTCATGTGTAATACTGTACATTTGGGGTGCAGTGTGATGAATACACAATGTGCCTTTATGTAACACAGCAGTTTGTGCTCTTGTATAGTTATTCAGTGGTAATGTAGGGGCCTGGTCCATCCAGGATCTATTGTTTAGAAACATGTAATCTAAGACTGTTATCATGCTGTGGTGTTCATTCATTGTGTTGGTGTTTCCGGGTATTAACATATGCTGTATCTGTGCTGTTTTCTTACCAGTTTTACCTCGTAAATTCAATAAATGACGTTTGGAGTCGGACGTTCATCCTGGCTCTGAGGGTTTATTGGACACGAGGTTAACTACTCAGCTAGCAGTGCAACGCAGCGCACAGCGAGGCCGAGACAATCCCATCATTCCCGCTCCGGGCACAAGCTGTCTATCTTCTTGCTGTCCCTCCTCCACCCTATGCACAATCTCGCTTTCGCTCCTTCTCTCTGCTTGCCCCCTTACATTGGAACAAACTCCCTCTCCACATCAGATTCTTTTTGCACTGCCCTCAGATCCTATCCCTTTAACCTTCCTCTTCCACCACCCCTACCAGCACCACCTAACGCCCCTAACCCCTCTCTAGCCGCAGCCTCCACCTTTCGCTCCCTCCACCCTAGTCACTACCGCATTCCTTATTTTGCCATTTTGTAGCGTAGTCAGTAAGCATTGTCATGCGCCTTGGTGACAGGCGCTTTATAAATCCAAAATAGAATAGAATGTAAACAAGACAATGAATTTTACGGTGAAGAGGTGAAGTGTGAGAATGAAATGGGAGATTGCCAAGTGGGATCAGGTCATATTTAGAATTTAGCGGGATCATGTCACAGATTTGCCACAAAATAATACTGTCAGGATGAGCGTTAGTGTTTCTGTTATCAAGATGAAATGCAGTGACAGTTTTTTGTGGAGGCTTGGCTTGAGCCAAGATCATCCGCGTAGGAAAATGTATTACTCAATGGGGGCATGCTGTTTGTGTAGACGCTGAAGATCCTCTTTGCGAGTACTGGATCCTGTGGCAACACCATTATTGGGGAAATGAGGCGAGGTGAGTTTGTCACCCCAATGGACACGTAGCTCCCCCCTCTATTCCTCAGCATCGTCCATAGCAGGGATAATGTTTTGATGCAGGGAATGATCCTTACAAGCTTCAGCATCAGGCCTTGAATCCAGACCATGTTGTAAGCTGAAGACGGTTATACAAAGGCTAATACAATCTTGATTTGAAGTTTTCATGACTGCAGGGATCCATACTCTTTGGTTCTTTCGGTAAAGTCACTTAGGTATAAAATAAAATACATTAAATCATGACGTTTCGGGCGCAACACAAGCATTCGTCTTCAGGTGGGACAACCACAGCAAGAAACAATTGCTGAAGTGGGCAACAGAGGTGCTTGTATCAAGAGGCTATATAGGTAAGAGAGGGGGGGGGGGCAGAGCCAGGGAGGAGAGATAGAAAGGGTGGGGGTGTGGGGTAGGGGGGAATGGGGTGCTGAGACAAATGCCGGGGCTGGGAAGTAAGCGGGGCTGGGGGGTAGGAGGAATGGGGTGCTGCACGACGAAAGCCAGGGCTGGGAAGTACCAATAAAGCCAATCTTAATTTTAGAACTTTCGTGACTGCAGGAATTATGATTTGGTTCTTTCGGTTAAGTCACGTCTAAAGATAAAATAATAAATTAAATTAAATAATAGAATACGACGTTTCGATTGCAACACAAGCAATCATCATTAACGCATAGTCTGGTTGATTACGTATTTCAACTTAGCAATCTTTGAAATACGTAATCAACCAGACTATGCGTTAATTGTGTGTTGACCGACCCTCTGTGTTGCATTACATTACATTTCGATATTTTGCTGGGTTATTTAATTTTAGTGTGTACTTCTCCTGATTTTCAGGCTTGCTTGCCTTGTCTGTGGAGCACTCATTGATATGCTAATTTTCTCTCTAACCCCCCTCCCTCTCTCTGCCTCCGCCCCCCCCTCTGTCTATTTAAGGCCACCCCACAGAAACGATCACTCCTCTCTGTTACTTGTGTTGCTCTCGCTATGTATCTTGGTGATATCTGTCTGCTAATATGTCTGTCTATAGTTTTCTGGTTAGATTTTGTGTCGCTATTTCATTATACCTGATGATGATTGCTTGTGTTGCAATCGAAACGTCGTATATTCTATTATTTAATTTAATTTATTATTTTATCTTTAGACGTGACTTAACCGAAAGAACCAAATCATACCAATAAAGCCAACAACCCCAATGCAGCAGCAATGCCAAACGCTAAGGATGCAATTAACTTGGCAAAATAGACAAGCGCCCGGTAAATATGATGGAACAACCATAAAGTATTTAAGGTTTTACCTGGTTAATAACATCCTTCCAATGATCTTCTTGGTTCTTTCGGTAAAGTCACGTAGAATGGAAATAATAAAATAATATAAAAATTTATATAATAAAATAATTCTCACAAAGTTTTAGCCACAACGCAAGCAGCCGTCCTCAGGTGAAGAACAGGTCTGTCGGGAAGACAGCGTCTGAATGAAACACCCCAGGCTTGGAGCGTATATTAAAGCTGGGTTGGAGGGGGAAGAGCGCCTTGACAAAATAATTTGCATATCAAGAGGAATTTAGCATATTTATGGGAAATGCAGATATGGGATTAGTACTACTTGTGAAATGCGTAGGAGGTGGTCGGGGGGTTTCAAACTCATATTATGCCCGTGCATTATGCAGGATTAGCAGCATCAAAGGGAAGGGATAGGGATAGCATTAATAAAGGGAAGGAATGTTAATAGTATGTAGCTGCAGTAACTAAACCACCACGTAAAAAACTAAAGTATAAACTACATAGTATCATCAGTATACTAAATAGACTCTCCAATAAGCTGAGCTACTAACAGTAAGTAATACATTACAATTCTACGTCGCAAAAAATATTATATGCTTCCAGCTAAACTTTTTCTCTTACATCACACGGGTCTACCCCGTACTATATACTGCCATAGACAAACCCAACATTCAATTATATACTGTATTACTATACACCACCCTATACCTTCGACTATACATTGTAATATTACACTATGTATTATTATACCCACCCTACTGTATATCACACTGCTGTATATTCACTATACAATTACGATACTATATATTACCTTATACATTGTATTAAACATTACAATTTTATACTATTTATTATTATACAATCTGCTATACACTATACCATTGACCGTCGCGTGAAAGATACTAAGAGGAAGCAACGAAATATGTCAATGGGAGAGTGGTGGTAGGAGACTTGCAGCGGAGCAAAGAATCCATTCCCTGCGGAGAATACAAGATATATAGTCAATGCCAGTGAGTGGACTGCGGTCTGAAAGTCACCGTAAACGTGAACACAATCAGTTAAGATCCAAAATGGTTTATTACGTCCTTCCAATGATTGCTGAGCCAGAATCCATCTTCTCGGTTGAAATTCTCTCTGTGTTTGTATATGTGGATCGCCTCGTGAACAAATCTCTCATGGTAGCCAGATGGCTTGCAGAGAACCTCTGTCTTGGAGAAGTCAATATCATGTGAGCCCACTGAATTGTAACAGTGATCTGCCACGGCTGAGGTGTTTGTCCTACCATGTTTCAAGTCTGCTTTATGTTCACGGATGCGGTCCGAGACATGTCGTTTGGTTTCTCCAATGTAACTGCTACCACAGAGGAAACTTAGTTTGTAGACGCCAGGGTACTGTATGTCTGGAACCACATCTTTTACAGACGGGACCAGATCACGGATTTTATGTACTGTCTTCTTGGTTCTTTCGGTAAAGTCACGTAGAAGGGAAGTAATAAAATAATAAAAATAAAACATAATAAAATAATTGTCACGACGTTTCGGCTACAACGCAAGCAGCCGTCCTCAGGTGAAGAATGAAACACCACCAAGCTTGGAGCGTATATTTAAGCTGGGTTGGAGGGGGGGAGGTGGGAAGAAGAGCGCCTTGACAAAATAATTTGCATATCAAGAGGAATTTAGCAAATTTCCTGTACCGGACACCATCGCAATCATTGAAGACTTGGTTCATCAAGGACTAAATACTGGGGTACCCCCCCTGGTGAGACACTGCTTAACCAATACATACTTCACCTGGAATGGAACTTTCTACAAACAAACTGAGGGCACTCCAATGGGCTCCCCCCTATCTCCGGTTGTAGCCAACGTTTTCATGGAGTAATTTGAGACTGACGCCTATCCAGACTGCCACTCTGCGCCCGACCTTATGGAAGAGGTACGTAGATGACACTTTTGTCATCTGGCCACATGGCCGGCCTGCTCTAGACCAATTCCTCGACCACATCAATTCCATACACCCAGCCATCAGATTCACCATGGAAGTCGAGAAAAATGGCAAGCTACCCTTTTTGGATGTCCTAATTAAAAGGAGACCTGATGGTTCAATGAGCCACTCTGTCGACAGGAAAGCCACCAGTGGGCTCACATGATAATGACTTCTCCAAGACAGAGGTTCTCTGCAAGCCATCTGGCTACCATGAGAGATTCGTTCATGAGGCGATCCACATATACAAACACAGAGACAATTTCAACCGAGAAGATAGATTCTGGCTCAGCAATCATTGGAAGGACGTAATAAACAATTTCGGATCTTAACTGATTGTGTTCACGTTTACGGTGACTTTCAGACCGCAGTCCACTCACTGGCATTGACTATAGATCTTGTATTCTCCGCAGGGAATGGATTCTTTGCTCCGCTGCAAGTCTCCTACCACCACTCTCCCATTGACATATTTCGTTGCTTCCTCTTAGTATCTTATTATACAATCTGCTAGTGTATAGCAGATTGTATAATAATAAATAGTATAAAATTGTAATGTTTAATACAATGTATAAGGTAATATATAGTATCGTAATTGTATAGTGAATATACAGCAGTGTGATATACAGTAGGGTGGGTAGAATAATACATAGTGTAATATTACAATGTATAGTCGAAGGTATAGGGTGGTGTCTAGTAATACAGTATATAATTTAATGTTGGGTTTGTCTATGGCAGTATATAGTAGGGGGTAGACCCATGTGATGAAAGAGAAAAAAGTTTAGCTGGAAGCATATTATATTTTTTGCGACATAGAATTGTAATGTATTACTTACTGTTAGTAGCTCAGCTTATTGGAGAGTCTATTTAGTATACTGATGATACTATGTAGTTTATACTTTAGTTTTTTACATGGTGGTTTAGTTACTGCAGCTACATACTATTAACATTCCTTCCCTTTATTAATGCTACCCCTATCCCCTCCCTTTGATGCTCCTAATCCTGCATAATACACGGGCATAATATGACTTTTGAAACCCCCCGCCCACCTACTACGCATTTCACAAGTAGTACCAATCCCATATCTGCATTTCCCATAAATATGCTAAATTCCTCTTCATATGCAAATTGTTTTGTCAAGGCGCTCTTCCCCCTCCAACCCAGATTAAATATACGCTCCAAGCCTGGGGTGTTTCATTCAGACGCTGTCTTCCCGACAGACCTGTTCTTCACCTGAGGACGGCTGCTTGCGTTGTGGCCAAAACGTCGTGAGAATTATTTTATTATGTTTAATTTGTATTATTTTATTATTTCCATTCTACATGACTTTACCGAAAGAACCAAGAAGATGAATCCCTGCAGTCACGAAAGCCAGTGAAGTTATTGAAGGAGAGGAGAGCAGTGAGATGTGTATGAAAGGTTGAGTACAGTCCGTGCAGCTGCGTTTTGGATGTGTTGGAGAGAGATAAAGGCATAAGCAGGGAGACCGACCAGGAGTGAGTTGCAGTAATCCAGACGAGTGAAGACAAGGGAGTGTGGTAGTGATGAGTGGGCGGATTTTCCTGATGTTGTACAGATGGTAACGCCATGTGCGAGTGGTGTTGGCAATGTGAAAAATGAAGGAGAGAGTGGAATTGAAGGTAACACCGAGAGTGAGTGTGGTAGAGTTTGGGAAGAGGCTAATGGGGGGGGGGGGGGGGTAAAGAAATGAGGGGTGCAGGAAGGGTTGAGCGAGAGGATGGAAATAAAAGCATCGAAGTTTTGGAAGGATTTAGGGAAGGGAAATTTTCGGTCATCCAGGCTTGCATGGCTGTCAGGCAGGATGAGATGCCTTAACAGACTGTTGGGGCAAGTGTTGTTAGTGAGCACCTATGAAGGCTGGTACGGTGCACAAGGGGGTAGAGGTGGCCAGCACCAAGTCCGGCTGCCATTGTCTCCCAAGTGGTGATGTTTACACACTCCACCACGTACTTATTTGAGGCTGAGTCGAACGAGGAGAGGCCCAGAACTGGTTCAGATAATCGCCTCACTGATGTTGGCCATGAGCAGGAATCGAATTCGAGTTGCCAGTTTAGTAGTGCAAAGTGTTATCCGCTACACTACCAGTACACAAAACTTAAAACACACTGATACGCAAAACTTCCTGCAAGGTACAAGTCGTGTCCCAGCAGTATGGCCTACGTTAGTGGACATGGCCTAGTGAAGTGGGCGTCACCCCATTAGGGGCAGCATGAACAAATTTTATTTCAACAATGAAGGTCAAGAGGGACCTCAAGCAATAGCCTTTAGAAGTAGGAGTCCTGGAAGAGTGGTCACAAGTGTAATCATGGTCCAGCCTACCACTGGGGGGGCCTCACCGTTGTTGTTGGCGCATGCCGCTCCACCCAGCTCTCTGCACTGTCTCTGTTGTAGTCCTGTCGCCACCCAGTTTTGGCCATGGCAGCACAAGAAGCAGCAGCAGCACCACGTCGGGATTTAACTTTGCTTGCAACTGGTATGTGTGGTCTAAGGCTTGAGATTGTATCTCTACAACCACTGGCCTTTGACAGGTCTCCACCGATACCTTCAAAGGATGACTGCACCCATGGCGGATCCATCTGTGCAGAGGAAATATGGAAAGGTTAGATCACAAATTAAATTACAACTGTGCTATCAAAAGATGGCATGTGGCTATAAAAACATCTTTGAAACTCAGTCAAAAAATCTCAAATCACTTCAGAAACCCAGATTGATCCCTTTATTCTGGAGTTAGGCTAATAAACTTAATAAGTGTACAGGTGAGTGTACAGGTCATGGTAGAAGTGAGAGAGTCTACAGGCAAGTGAAAGTACAGGTGAGTATAACATCAATAACAACACAGCTGTGTGGAATTGCCGAAGATCAACCTCAAAGCTAAGCTCTTTAATACAGTATGTGTTTTACATTTGTAATGAAATCTACGAGGGAGACAGGTAAGTATTAACCCTTTTTATTTCTCTCTTCAGCTTCGCTTCACGCAGCCATCTCCATGCTCTCTCTCCCCGCGACTCCCGCTATTTTCCTCGCCCGGCCTCTTTCATCCTGCTCTCTCCTCCTCCAATCATGTCCCCCGTAAGGACCTTTCCTAGAGCGCGCCATGCGGCCAGCGGCTCGTTCTCCAATGGGAGAGCTGCGAGACTCTGCTGACAGCTATGTACTTCTTCTCTCTTCCGAATTATCGCAGCGCGCGGCCATGCGGCTCGTTCTCCAATGGGAGAACTGCGAGACTCTGCTGACAGCTATGTACTGCTTCTCTCTTCCGAATTATCACAGCCCTGAGTATCCTACATCACCCCACCACCCTGAAAAAAAAGTTGTCCTCAACGTAACAACCTCGCTGCGTGGCACCGGGACGAGCCCAATGTCCAGATACACCGCACCATTTGCCCAAATAAAGATGGTGCCAGCACAAGTCATCCATGAACGCATCGCCCTCAAATGTGCATGTGTGTCCCATCTCAGCATGCGGACGCACACCAGCAGCACACCCCTCCAAATGACAACCCGCGCTTGTGTAACACAACAACTGGAGAAAGGGCGAACAACATAAGCATACACAACCACAAATATTTTATATAAAAAATTATTGACAATCCTGCAGGCATCTAAACACCCACAGTGTAACCCCGGTGAGGGAGGGGGGAACAAAACACACAAGACAGCCAGGGTGACACAACGCACAGACGACAGCCTGTACAGGATGTCAACAGCAACCACATCGATAATTGTTTTTTTACCCTTTTATCTGGCAACAAAATTGACACCTTTTTTACAAGGAGTCATGTTTGCATTGACCACAATACCTGCAGTCGGAATGCAAACAAAAAACACAACTCTGATAATGTATGCACTGTCCTTGAAATTGATTGGTCCACACCCAAGACAGCTTTTCTTAGAACCTAGTCTCACATGGTGTTGGACCAAATGACGCCAAGAACAGTGCATACATTATCAGAGTTGTGTTGTTTGTTTGCATTCCGACCGCAGGTATTGTGGCCAATGCAAACATGACTCCTTGTAAAAAATGTGTCAGTTTTGTTGCCAGATAAAAGGGTAAAAAAATAATTATCATATTTTGCTACTGGAAAAGGAGGTTCCAATGGAGCAACCACATCCCCGTCAATGCATCAGCCTTGGGGAACCCTAAGGAGAATCATCCTGAACAATCCTCCCAGGTCCCTTCGTCGTGCCACATCGTCGCCCCCCCCAATCACCGCAGGAGCATGCTCCGGACTTTTGCACAAGTGATAGGTGCCGACAGCAGCATCCGAGGCTGATCCACCCCTCCCGTCACATGCGGCCCTGGGGGAGGAAGGCATCAGCCTTTAGTGGGGTCCCGTCGCAGCTGGCTGTCCCCCTGACCTCGCCAGTGACAGAGGAGGCGATGGAGCGGATAGGGGTGAATCTGTAGGTGTGAGTGGTGGCGGTGCGTGTGGTGGTGCGTCGGCCAGCAGTGGCATCTCAGTGATGGGTCTCGACACGTCAGGCTTCAGCCGCGCAGGGTGTACATACCACTGGCATTAGCCCAATTGGACATGTATAAACTGGGGCTGAAGAGCTTCAACAACTTTGACAGGCCCCTGCCATGTCCCCAAGAAAACCTGGGGGTAATGCAACCAAGCCATTGTCCCCCACTGGAAAGGAAAAGCAGTAATGACGTTCTATCTAGTCTGTTCGTTCACAAAGTGAGCGGACGCCGCCGCCACTTGCACCACCTCCCTTGTCGACTGTCACTGCTGCATTGAACGGCGTATCATCGTCGGCCACTTAGTTGCCCACTCGGGAGGTCAACCAGCTGATATCCAATGGGGGGGATCCTGTGGAGGTATGAGGTGCCAACCGGTACGCTGTGAGAACCCCCCGTAATGTGCAGGTCCAAGTCGGTCTGACTTATCGACGACTTGGCACAAGATAGCAAGCAGTTATGGTGCAGATTAGGCGTTCCACCATCCCATAAGTCTGTGGGTGGTACGGTGATGTGAGCAACTTCTTCATACCCAAAATGTCGCACAGCTCCTGGACTGGTTTAGACAAAAAATTGCGGCCCTGATCCGTGAGCAATTTCTCCAGGGCACCCTTCTCCAGGAAAACCACCACAATAGAGAGTCGTACGATTGGTGAGGGGCCATGCCAAAGGCCAACGGGTGAAATACCCAACACCCACGAGCAAAAATTTGTGACCCCAAGCAGTGCGAGGGAAGGGTCCTAAAATGTCAAGAGCCACCAGCTCATTCACCTGGGAGACAGCGATAGATTCCAATGGCACTGTCACAAGGGGAGCACATTCAGCACACGTGGCTATCTACGTGCGTACATCTGCTGACATGCCTGGCCAGAAGTAGTGACTTCTAAGCGTGGCGAGCGTCTTGCATTCACCCAAGTGCAGGAGACGGTGACAATGAACCTCCGCCACCAGCCGTTCCCATACGGATATAGGAACAACCAGCCAGTGACGCTGGGTGTCGAGTTCCCATCACATAAGCAGGCCATTAACATTCGCAAATGACGCCGCAGCAAGAATCGACTTGCGGGGGCGAGAGTGAACCAGGGCACGAAACGACGCTAACATGTCATCTTCCATTTGCAACCGCAACAAATCCTCCCGGATAAGCCCTATATCACAGTCCATCAACGTAGCCTTGGAGGAGCCTGCATGCGTGTCGATCGGCGTTACAAGGCTCGGCGTATCATTCGGAGCTGGCCTGCATCTACCAGACCCCCCAGAGCAAGTGCAAGCCGTCCTAGCTGGCAGGCCCGACAAGGCATCCTGCTTGGCGTAGCGCATCACTTTCCTGTGGACCACGTGATAAGAGATTTCCTGCAGGCACTCAATCTATCTGTCCATCTGGCCCGAAGGATGTTGATTGCCGAATGAAAACTGCAGCGCCGCATGGTCGGTCCTCTCCACAAATCGTTGGCCGTATAAGGGCGGAATCGGCAGACGAAATGTACAACTGTTAGGGGTTCCCGGCGCATGACGGAGTACCGCTGTTCAGCCGGTGACAGCACCCAACTGCCATAGGCGATCACGACTTTCCGGTCAGACTGGGCCTGCGATAACATGCCCCCAAACCCCATATCGCTGGCATCCGTGTCCAATATAAAAGGCAACTAAAAATCAGGCTAAGCCAGTGCCAGAGTATCCATAAGAAACCCTCACAAATTCCTAAAGGCCAAATCCTCCTCAGGACCCCAGTGAAACTTCTGACCCTTGGCAGTAAGCGCATGGAATGGCTTCGCAATGGCGGAAAAATCCAGTACAAAACGGCGATAGTATGACACAAATCAAACAAACCTCCAAACATCCGATACTGAGACGGGTGTGGGGTCAGTGTGGGGTCAGTCATGAACACAGTGAGTCTTGTCGGGGTCTGTGGCCACACCTGCCATGCTGACGTGCCCCAAATATTTGACAGAGGACTGCGCTAGGTGGCACTTAAGACAGTTTAAGCTTCAGGCTTGCCCCCTGAATGCTTGAAAAAACCAGTGCCAACCGCTGTAAATGTTCCTCAAAAGACCGCCCAAAAATGATGAAGTCGTCCAAGTAAATCAAAAAGACGTCCCATTAAAGACCTGTCAGGACCAACTCCATCAACCATTGAAAAGTGGCTGGCGCTGTCTGGAGACCTATCGGCAAACAGTTAAAATTCATTGTAAAGTGCCCTGGAAAGGGTGCTATATAAATTAGAAATAGAATAGGTACACCACTCTGTCCTTTCGTCTCCACCATTGACTCACCCACCTATAAACTGGCCCGATTTCTGTCTGAGACACTGCTTCTATTCACTGGCAAGACCACCTCAGCTGTACTTAATTCAGCTCACTTGGTATCTCTAATTAAAGACATCTCACTATCTCCAGGTGATTTGCTTGTCAGTTTCGATGTAGTTTCTTTGTTTACTAAAGTTCCTGTGCCTGACACCATTGCAATCATCGAAGATTTGGTCCAACAAGGACTGAATGCTGATGTACCGGCCCTGGTGAGATACTGCCTCACCAAGAATATACTTCACCTGGAATGGTACATTCTACAAACAAGTTGAAGGTACCTCAATGGGTTCTCCCTTGTCTCCAGTGGTAGCCAATATTTTAATGGAGACAGATGCCATCCAGGCATCCATCCTACGTCATTCCTTGTGGATGAGATACGTAGATGATACATTTGTCATCTGGCCACATGGCCTGCCAGCACTGAACCAATTCTTCAACCACATTAATTAATACACCCAGCCATCAAATTCACCATGGAGGTGGAAAAGGATGGCAAGTTACCATTCTTGGATGTTTTAATCGAAAAGTAACCAGATGGCTCATTGGGAAACTATCTCCAGGAAAGCCACCCACACGGATGCCTATTTAAAACCTGACTCCCACCACCATCCAGCCCAGGTGAATTCCCTCATCAAAACTCTACACCATAGGGCTCATTGCATTTCTGACCATCACCACCTAGCCAGTGAACTGGAGCACGTACACCAAGCCCTCAAGATGAATAGATATTCGGACTGCACAATCCGTAAAGCTGCCACCCCAACCATTAGGAGAGAACCATCTGAGGATCCAATCAAAACCATCACCTTGCCATACATAGCATGGGTCACCAAAAAGATTTCCAAAATCATGAGCAAACTCAAGATCCAGGTTCTATTCAATACAGTACATTTTGTGATCTTATCCCATCTGTGAAGGATGTGATCCCTGACATGCAATACCCCGGCGTCTACAAACTAGGCTGTGTCTGCGGCAGTAGTTACATTGGGAAAACTAAGCGACATGTCTCAGACCGTGTTCGAGAACACAAGGCGGATCTGAAACACGGTAGGACCAATACCTCGGCCGTGGCTGATCATTGTTTTAACGCGGTGGGCACACATGAAATAGATTTCTCCAAGACGAAGGTACTCTGCAAACCCACTAGCTATCAACAAATATTTGTTCATGAAGCCATCCAGATACATAAACAGACACAATTTCAACCGAGGAGATGGGTACAAACTGAGCAATAATTGAAAGGACGTTATTAACCAGGTAAAGTCATAACTGGCTGTGATGCTTCCATCCTACCTGCCGATGTTAGCAGTTATTCCCGACTCTCTGAGTTACATTACCTTGTTAAATGTATTTACATTAACAGGCTAAATTTCTCACTAACATAGCCGCTGCTCCCTTTTCCTCGATGTGGCGGTGGCTCTCGTTGTTTAATAGGCTGAATGTCTCACTGACAAGGCCACCGTTGCGGTGGTTCTCTTGCGTTGACATACTGGTCTCTCTCAGTGCAGCGGCCAACACCGCAGATTTTGTTGCCCACGAGGTGGCGTTGTGCCCGGTTCTCTGACACTGACATGCCAATCTTCTTATTAACACAGCCGCTGCTTGCGGAAGCCATCTCACATTGACATGCTCATCTCTAATCTATAGCAATACAATGGCCGCCTCTTCAACACCGTTGTCGTGAAGTATATCAGGCTCTCCGATCTTACATTTACATGCAAATTACAGATTGACATGCTAATCTCTAGCAATACAATGGCCGCCTCTTCAACACCGTAGTCGCGAGGTATTTCAGGCTCTCCGATCTTACATTTACATGCAAATTCCACTTCCGCTTGGGTTGCACCCATCTCAAACCTATATAACCTCTTGTTGCAGCAGCTCTCCGCTATATTTCTCCTGCCTCAGCAGTTCACCTGCTGTATTTCTTTTCACCTGAAGACGATTGCTTGTGTTGCGATCGAAACGTCGTGATTTTTTTCTACGTGACTTTACCGAAAGAACCAAAGAGTATTAAATTTGTACAGTGAGCGCATTATGCAAGAGACATGCCTGGATTCCATCAAAGCAGGTGTGAAGATTGGAGGCAGAAGAATAAATAACTTAAGATATGTTGATGATACCACCCTATTCTTAGGTTTTTTCTGTAAAGTCACGTAGATAAAAAATAAAAATTAATAAAAGTAAAATAAAAAAATGTTTTATTTTATTTTACTAATTTTACTTGTATTAATTAATTTTTAAAAAAATTCCTACGTGACTTTACCGAAAAAACCTAAGAATATGAATCCTTGCAGTCACGAAAGCTTCAAATCTAGAATTACCACCCTACTAGCAAATAGCCAAGCTGAAATGATGACCCTGTTGGTAAATGTTAACGAAGCTAGTGAGAAGGCTGGATTCTCCAAAAAACAAAGGTGATGGCGACCGAACTAAACTAATTTAGTCTGGAAAATAAACCAATCAAAGTTGTGAAAAATGTATTCCTGGGCTCCTTGACTGCTGAAGATGGGGAGTGTAGCTACGAGATCAGAAGGCAGCTAGTTCTCGGTAGAACAGCTATGCCACAATCTTAATTTAGGAGCTTTCGTGACTGCAGGAATTATTCTTTGGTTCTTTTCGGTTAAGTCACGTCTAAAAATAAAATAATAAATTAAAATAACATATTACGACGTTTCGATTGCAACACAAGCAATCATCATCAGGTATAAAAGAAATAGCAACAAAAATCTAACTAGAAAACTATAGACAGACATACAAGCAGACAGACATCACAATGGCACACGGAGAGAGGACACAAATCGGCACCGACTCTCTGTGTTGTATTACATCACATTTCGATATTTTGCTAGGTTATTTAATTTTCGTGTGCCTGTCTCCTAATTTTCAATTTTGCATGCCCGTTTTCAATTTTGCGTGCCCGTTCCACATTGTCATCTTACTTGCAACAGCAGTACGTTGCCGTACACTCATTGATATGCTAATTCTCTCTGCCCCCTCCCTCTCTCCGTCCCCGCCCCCCCCCCTCTCTATATTTAAGGGACCGTCACAGAAACGACCCCTCTCTTTGTGCCGATTTGTGTCCTCTCTCTGTGTGCCGTTGTGATGTCTGTCTGCTTGTATGTCTGTCTATAGTTTTCTAGTTAGATTTTTGTTGCTATTTCTTTTATACCTGATGATGATTGCTTGTGTTGCAATCGAAACGTCGTAATATGTTATTTTAATTTATTATTTTATTTTTAGACGTGACTTAACCGAAAATAACCAAAGAAAAAAAAAAGCTATGCCACAGTTTAATAAGATATGGAGAGACAAGGGCTTTACCATAAACACCAAGAAGAGGCTTTTCAAAGCTCTGGTATTTCCTGTTGCCCTATATGGATGTGAGTCATGGACACTGAGATTGAGTGAACGAAAGTGCATTTGAGATGTGGTGCTGGAGAAGAATGCTACGTATACCATGGACAGCCAAAATATCAAACATGTTCGTCCTAAGAAAGAATGGTCTTACTCTCCTAGTCGAGGCCTTATTCGTGAATCAGATATTGACATACTTTGGACACGTTATGAGGACCTCTGGACTAGAGGAATGGGTCTTGCTTCGGAATTGAGAAGGTAGCAAGGGCAGAGGTTGACCTCGAGAGGAGGTGGATGGACAACATCTGGAACACCACTGGCCTTGCACTAACCCAGCTATGAGAGGCAGCGAGAGACAAGTGTGGATGGGACAGTGTCCCATTGAGCCATCAGGTCTCTTTTCGATAACAAGATCCAAGAATGGTAACTTGCCATCCTTTTCCACCTCCATGGTGAATTTGATGGCTGGGTGTATGGAATTGATGTGGTTGAAGAATTGGTCCAGAGTTGGTAGGCCATGTGGCCAGCTACGAGGCAGCGAGAGACAAGTGTGGATGGCGGAGTCTGGTCATAGGGTGGATGCCTGGATGGCATCTGTCTAAAATTTCTCCATGAAAACAACACGATTTCTATTTAATTCAACATCAATTGTCATCCTCGTGAATCTTAAAAAAACGATCATGATCTTTTCCTCAAACATAAATCCAGTTTCAGTCTCTTCACCTATTTCGAATATCAGAAACACCACCATTTGAACAAAAGGAGTACTTGAATTTACTAACTGAACATTGTGGGGAGCGGCAGTGTAGTGGTTAGCGTGCTGCGCTACGAACCTGGCGACCCGAGTTCGATTCCCGCTCATGGTCAACACCAGTGACAATTATCTGAACTGGTCCTGGGCCTCCCCTAGGTCGACTCAGCCTCAAATGAGTACCTGATACGATGCATAAACATCACCACTAGGGAGACAAAGGCGGTCGGGCGTGGTGCTGGCCACCCACCCCCTTGTGTGCCGTTCCGGCGTTCATAGGTGCTCACAAACAGCACTTGCCCCATAAGTCTGTTAAGGCTATACGACAGATTCTTCGTCTTTGTGGGAAGCGGTAGTGTAGCGGTTAGCGCACTGCACTACGAAAACAGTGACCCAAGTTTGATTCTGCAATGCACCATCAGAGTATGAGAGCTCGGGGTAAGCATTTAAACCATTGGAACCACATTTGCCAGTAAAAATATATGATAAATGTTTTAATACCCTTCTATCTGGCAACAAAACTGACACCTTTTTTACAAGGAGTCATGTTTGCGATAAAAAGATCCAAGAATGGTACCTGGAGCCATAATGCAAACAAAAAACATAACTGATAATATATGCAATGTCCTTGAAGTTGATTGGTCCACACCCTTTGAGTTGTGCACCTTTTGGCGTCATCTGGTCCAACCCATGTGAGACTAGGCTCTAAGGAAAGCTGTCTCGGGTGTGGACCACTCAACTTCAAGGAAAGTGCATATATTATCAGAGTTGTGTTTTTTTTGCATTATGGCTGCAGGTATTGTGGTCTATGCAAACATGACTCCTTGTAAAAAAGGTGTCAGTTTTGTTGCCAGAAAGAAGTGTAAAAAACTAATTATCATCATAAACCTTTTGAATTAAAGCTTTCGTGACTGCAGGGATTCATCTTCTTGGTTCTTTCGGTAGTCACGTAGAATGGAAATAATAAAATAATAAAAATAAAACATAATCAAATAATTCTCACGACGTTTCGCCCACAATGCAAGCAGCCATCCTCAGGTGGAAAACAGGTCTGTCGAGAAGACAAGAGTCTGAATGACAACGCCCCAGGCTTGGAGCGACTATTTAAGCTGGGATGGAGGGGCGAAGAGCGCCTTGACAAAATAATTTGCATATCAAGAGGAATTTAGCATATTTATGGGAAATGCAGATATGCGATTAGTACTACTTGTGAAATGCGTAGGAGGTTTGGCGAGGGGTTTAAAGTCATTATGCCCGTGCATTATGCAGGATTAGCAGCATCAAAGGGAGAGATAGGGTTAACATTAATAAAGGGAAGGAGTGTTAATAGTATGTAGCTGCAGTAACTAAACCACCACGTAAACAACTAAAGTATAAACTACATAGTATCATCAGTATACTAAATATACTCTCCAATAAGCTGAGTTACTAACAGTAAGTAATACATTACAATTCTATGTCGCAAAAAATATAATATGCTTCCAGCTAAACTTTATTCTCTTACAACACACGAGTCTACAACGTACTTCTAGATTTGATACTCTGACCGCACTATCCGCCAAGCTGTTTCTCCCACCACACAAAAACAGCCACATGAAACTCCGACCAAAACTATCACGTTACCATACATAGCAGGCGTGACCAAAAAGATCTCCAAAATTCTAAACAAACATAAGACCCAAGTCCGATTCAGTACAGTGCATAAAATCCGTGATTTGATTCCATCTGTGAAGGATGTCGTTCCTGACTTACAGTATCCTGGAGTCTACAAATTGAGTTGCATTTGTGGTGATTGCTACATTGGAGAAACGAAACGTCATGTTTCTGATCGTGTCCGCGAGCACAAGTCAGATCTGAAACACAGCAGAACTGATTCTTCGGCCGTTGCCGATCATTGCTACAACTCGGTGGGCTCTCATGAAATTGTCTTTTCCGAGACCAAGGTTCTCTGCAAACCTCCTGGCTACCATCAAAGGTTTGTACACGAAGCCATACAAATATACAAACACAGACATAATTTCAACCGTGATGACGGTTACAAACTGAGTAATCATTGGAAAGATGTGATTAACCATGCAAAAAAGATTTAACTACACTTATTTGCCAATCTTATTTGACAGACAACTATTACAGGTTTACCATGTTTAGTGGTTTTCTCCTTGTCACAGGTTTAGTCACAAACCGTACCTCTCCATAACAAAGGCTCACCCTCTTAAGCCTCACCTTACCATATTAATAAAAAGTGTGCTGTACTTGGCCCTTACCCCCCCCCCTTCTCCAACCATTATATAAACGGAGTGGTAGCTCCTGCAATCTCTCATTTACTTGATACAGCTGTCGTGGCTGTGACGGTTCCACCTGAAGACGGAAGCTTGTGTTGCCTCCGAAACGTCGTGATTTTAATTTTATTTTACTTTTATTAATTTTAATGTTTTACCTACGTGACTTTACCGAAAAAACCTAAGAATATGACTACACCGTGCTATATTGATGTACGAATGCAATTTTAACTTCCATACTTGAATTATTTAAGGAGTACCAGAGTGATGGGATGTTATAATAATAATGCTAATTTGTAATGCGCCCAATTTTCACTGGCCCGACGGCAGCGACCCTGAGGTGTGGACCCTGCTCAGAGATCCGTTTAGTAAAAGTAAAATAAAAAGATGTTGTCTGCGAAGGCGGTTAAAGCTAGATAAATAGTCAGTGCTGTGAATATGGAGGAGGTTGGCGTTCCAGGTGGAGGCGCCGACAAAAGAGAAATGACGCGTGGCAATCGTGGTCCTGACTCTGAGTGTCGAGTGTAACTCCTGGAAAAAGCTGCGGAGAGTCCTGATGGTGGTTTGGGAACAGGGCGTCAGGAGGTCCGAAAGGTATGGAAGGCAACCGGTTCTGTAGGCAGTGTAGCAGAGGCAGGCGATTTGAAGGTGATTCTGATGGGGATTGGGAGCCATTTGTGGGCCCAGAGAGTGAAGTTGGAGCTCAGACGCGGTTTGTGGGAGGTGGAGACAGTGCGTGTGAGGTGGTTTTGTAGACGTTGAAGTGTATTCAGGTTGTTTTGTGAGGACCGTGTGATTACCAAGTTGCAGTAGTCTATGCGTCAACCCCGTTGATGCTGCATGCTTGCGTGTTTGAGATATCTGTAGTGATGAATAGGCAAAGATGACGAAAGGCTCTAAGGTGGTAGTTACAGTTGCTGATGACCAGATTGGTGTGAGAATTGAATGACAGGGTGGAATCCATGGTGGCACCTTGAAATTTGAGATGATCAGTGAATTTAACAGCAGACCCAGCGATTAGGATGGTTGTAGGTGGTGAAAGCTAGGTTAGCTTTTGTCTGGTAACAATGAGGATGGCTTCATATTTGGAAGGGTTCAGTGAGAGACTATGCTATCCAGTGCTGGAGTTTGAAAGAGCATTCTAGATTTGAAGCTTTCGTGACTTGATACAGTAAATTTAGTTGTGACGGTCTAAGGTGCGCTCACAGCATCTCCTGTGATGGTTTATCAAGGTTGGCATCTGCAGACAGCCAACGCAAGTCATGAGATGATGATCCGACTGACCGAAATTTAAGTGGTTCAAATTTGTCTAGAGCTTCCCTGAGGTATTGTTCTGCTTGGTTGGCACAGATGTTTGGATTGGATGTTTGCGAGTGAGAGCCTGAGGGTGCGGTGCTCAATGTTCTTCAGGTTACGAGTAATGCAGGATGATTTTGCAGCAGGTGGCTTGGGTGAGGGGAGATGTGTGAGGATGAGGTGGTGATCCGAGAAGATGACCTTGGACTTGCTAGTTGTGGAGATGTGGCAGTCCGAGTCAGGTTCATATATTAGGTCCAGCATGCTCTCAATACCAGTGGGAGAGGTTCGGGTGGGGCTGGAGGTTACAACCGCCAGGTTGTGGCAGACTAATAGGTCAGCAAAGCGTTGATCAATGAAATGTGGGGAAGGACAGGGGAAGTTAAAATAACCAACGAGTATGAACCTGCGAGGTGATCTGGGTAGGAAATATGAGATCTGAGAGCTAAGGAACACAGGGATGCTTCCTACTGGGAGACGGTAGATAAGTAGGAGTAAAAACCAGAGGTTCTATTGATGAGGGACAGTGACTGAAATACATAGGTGGATGCAACGATCGATAATTGGTGAGGTTTGATGAAAATATCATGAGAAAATACGACAGCCAGGCCCCCGCCTCGGAGATCCGTTGCGTGAGGGACGTTAAGGATGCTGTAACCCGTGGGTTAAACTTCTGCAGTGATAGTAGGAGGGAGATATGGTCTGGACCAAGTTTCGATGATGAGCAGATATATTTGGTGATCGTGGGTGATATCGTGGATAAGGACAGATTTATTGGTGATTGAGTGGGATTTTAGGAGGCCAAAACAAATGAAGGTTGAAGTAGATGCATTAATGTGTGACGGAACCTTGGTCCAGATTTCTTTGTGGTAAGTGGAAAGTTTTGCCGGGAAGCACAGCTCCTGCCACCCCTGCAGCCATGGGACCGACAACGGCTACGTTGACCACAAAGGAGGCCGAGGTTGGCGAGCTTGGAGATGAGGCTGGTGTCGGTGTGTAGATGGTGCAGAGTTGTGGCCTGATGGAGGTCGAAGCAAGAGAAGCAAGCAGGACCTGGGTTGGGTGAACACCAACCAACAGTATGGCCGGTGGAGGTTGATGGTGGTGGACGACAAAATCATTACGGCAGTAACAGTGCGGCGCCGAATGCCGTTGTCCGGTGGGTTCGGTGGACAGTGCAGTCCAGATACTCGTGCACATCCAGGGAAGGCAAGCAGCTGGGCACCAACTTGGTGCAGTCCGGTGGTGCACGCCATCAGCACGCGTTCCCATATACATGGAGGGCATGTACACATATATGTCAACATTTGTTGAGCGTGTACACCCGCAGACACAACCACGCACATGGCACCTACGATGGAGTGGCCCGATGAACACGAGGTCCAGTGAAGGAGCAGACCACACGCCGTGCTCCAGCTCTCAGGTGGCGTAGAGCGGTGGATGCACCTGCGCCGAACTCCCACTTACTGTCTTCTTGGTTCTTTCGGTAAAATCACGTAGAAGGAAAATAATAAAATAATAAAAATAAAACATAATCAAATAATTCTCACGACGTTTCGGCCACAACGCAAGCAGTCGTCTTCAGGTGGAGAACAGGTCTGTCAAGTAGACAGAGTCTGACAGACCTGTTCTCCACCTGAAGACGGCTGCTTGCGTTGTGGCCGAAACGTCGTGATAATTATTTTATTATGTTTTATTTTTATTATTTTCCTTCTACATGACTTTACCGAAAGAACCAAGAAGATGAATCCCTGCAGTCACGAAAGCTTTAAATCAACAATTCCCACTTACTGGTAGTGCTGAGCGAGGGACGAGCTGCGCAGAGCTCCCACTCACTGATGGTGTTGAGCGGGGGACGAACCGTGTCGAGCCCCCACCGGGCTATCGCTGTGTTTAAAGTCTTCCTCCATGGGTATGGTTTCGACCAGGTCACCATTGACGTGCTCCCGCTGGCGCTGGTAGCACCGGCCTTGTTAGTGGGGCGCACTAGACTTGCTGAGCTCACCCTGGCAGCACCAGCCTCGGTTGTGGGGTGCAGCAGACTTGTGACGCATGTTATGTTCCTAGCCTGGCACGCAGGATGTAGGGGTTCGATCCTGACCCTGACGCCTATATAATTGGAGTTTGCATATTCTCCCCGTGATCATGTGGATATTTTTTCTTGGTCCTCCGTTTTTTCCTTCCACATTTCGAAACATGCGTCTAAATTATGTTGCTTCTTTGGATTTCCACATGATAAGCTACTGCATTGAGCTATCATTTTTCAAGTGATTTGTTTATTTGCCTATGTGTGCTCCTATCATGTTTTGTATTATTTGCTGTTGTAACGTTCTGACTGTCCTACTGGATATCTGTCAAAGAGCACTTTATAGCTCATCGGATTCCTTCAATATAAATGAATATTCTGATTCTGATGCAGTTAAGAATTTGTATCTATTGACATGAAACAATTCCTCCAACATATGGGAAATTACTAAGATGTCTAATTTGAAATAATTGTTTTTACATTTTAAACTACCTTTGGATGTATCCTTGTATTTGACATAACAATCATAATTTTGCGTTATAAAGCATCATCCATGTCAATTTCTACTCACAATTCTGTACTAAAATTATATACAAGGCCTACATCCTATTTTAACAATTATTAAATGAACAACTTTAGAAAATGAATAAACAAATCAAGAAATGGCATACAAACTAAAGGTATAAACAACAAGTTATCACAAGAACTCAAAAAAGTTATCACAAGAGCAATTAGTCCACCAAGTGAGATCCCACCTAGCTGCATTACCGTGCAGGCCTATTGTTTTCAATATTAACAGCTTTATTTACTACAACTGGTTGAATTAAACCTTTACATTCAGCCTATTGTTGGCAACCCATAACGCCCAATGAGACAATCCACAGTTTAACTTTAGGAATGACTTTGAAAACTGCAAATATGAATATCTCCCTCAACTTATTTTTTAAGGCAATTAAAACAAAGCGAGATATTCCACTCTTATCTTATTTTTCATTATCATAGTGCCAGCATGATTGTATGACCATAACTAGTGCAACTATTCACATTACCATGAACACTATAAAGCAGCTTGTGGAATCCCCCCAAGGAAGACGTACCAGTTGTTATTATGCTTTGAACATGTATGAATGCAACTCTTGTAGTATATGCAACACGTAACATCCAGCTTTTTAAAGCTGGAATCCTTGAAGTTATGGAATCTGCTATTAAACGAAACCAATTCCTCAAACACATCAATTCCATACACCCAGCCATCAAATTCACCATGGAGGTGGAAAAGGATGGCAAGTTACCATTCTTAGATGTTTTAATTGAAAAGAGACCAAATGGCTCAATGGGACACTGTCTATAGGAAAACCACCCATACAGATGCCTACCTAAAACCTGACTCACACCACCATGCATCCCAGAAGAAATCCCTCATCAAAACTCTACACCATTGAGCTCGATGTATTTCCAACCATCATCACCTAGCCAGTGAAGTGGAACACGTACACCAAGCTCTCAAGATGAATGGATATTCAGACCACACAATCCGTAAAGCTATCACCCCAACCGTTGGGAAAGAACCATCTGAGGACCCAATCAAAACCATGACCTTGCCATACATAACAGGGGTCACAAAAGACTTCCAAAATCATGAGCAAACACAAAATCCAGGTTCGATTTAACACAGTACGTAATATTCGTGATCTGATCCCATCTGAGAACTCACGAAGTCGAAGGTACCCTGCCAACCCACCGGTATCAGAGATTTGTTCATGAAGCCATCCAGATATATAAACACAGACACAACTTCAACCGAGAAGATGAGTACAAACTGAGCAACCATTGGAAAGACGTTATTAACCAGATAGTCTTAACCGACTGTGATGTTTCCATCCTACCTGCTGATGTCAGCAGTTATTTCCGACTATGAATAAATCACCAGGTTAAATGTCTTTACATTAACGGGCTAAGTGTCTCACTAACACAGCTACCGTTGCCCCCTTTCCCTCGATGTGGCAGGACCTCTCGTTATTTAACAGACTACAACTGGCTGTGATGTCTCTGTTTGTTTGTCTCTCTGTGTGTCTCTATGTGTGTGTCTCTATGTGAGCTCCTCTGGCAGGCAAGGCTGCGTTGGCTGGGTCATGTAGCCCGCATGCCCAGCCACCGCATGCCTAAACAGCTTTTGTTCGGCCAGATCGAGGGGGCTAAACGGGCACGGCACGGGCTAGAGAAGAGATGGAGTGATGTGGTACAGGAGGACGTGGAGCTGAGTGGACTTGCCGATGACTGGTACCAGCGGTGTCAAGATCGGCCTCTGTGGAGGAGGCTCGTGAAGGACGCTACTGGGCAGTTGGAGGCAGTCGCCCCTCCAACAACAACGGAGGGCGGAGGAGCGACGCTCACAACAACGAGCGGGGGCACAGGTGGTGCATCAGCCAGTCATCTCGGTCATCTCAGTCAGTCGACCCGTGGCACCTGGGTCTGCCCCGTGACCTCCTGCCAGTGGGCGTTCGACACTTCACGTGGCCTCAAGGTGCACATGGCCTGGCACAAGCGTCGTGGTGACGTCACGACCACTTAGTGGCGAATGGCGGTTGTTGTTGTTGTCTCTGTGTGTGTCTCTCTCTCTTTGTGTCTCTCTGTGTGTCTCTCTCTCTCTGTGTGGGGGTTGTCTCCCTGTGTGTGTCTCTCTCTCTGTCTCTGTGTGTGTCTCTCTGTGTTGTGGCTCTGTGTGTTTCTCTCTGTGTGGGGGTTGTCTCTCTGTGTGGG